>NW_015163629.1:41553-41847 GCF_001447785.1 Gekko japonicus
CAGGAAACTAATCCCAGTGTGTTAAGGTGCCCCGGTTTAGACAATGCAGCGAGCTGGAGTCAGACTGAAGATTTCCAAAATCAGGAAATCTTTGGCAGTGGCTCTGGGTGTGAGGAGAGCAGATCAGGAAGACACAGGTGCCCAAATCAGAGGCTTGTTCGTGCCTGGATCAAATTGTTCATGATGTCTGAATGCAGTATACTTCATTGGCCAGTTTTAGGGGGGGGGAAGGTAAAGCTGTTTGTATGTATGTATGTATTTGTGTGTGTGTGTGTGTGTATATATATATATATA
>NW_015163629.1:41865-84013 GCF_001447785.1 Gekko japonicus
AGAGAGAGAGAGAGAGGGGCAGGCAATGGCAAACCACCCCTGTTTGTCTCTTGCCTCGAAAACTTGACAGGGTTGCCGTAAGCTGGCTGTGACCCCTCCGAAGTGTCCTAGTATGTATCCCAGAGGTGTCGAATCCATTTGTTATGAGGGCCGGATTTGACATAAATATCACATTGTCGGGCTGGGCCATGTGTGCCATAAAACGTAATGCTGGGCACAGGAGATATAAACTGTATAAGCTGGTGATCTCCAAGTTGTTGTATCCGCACTACAAGGCCCCGTGAGCTGGGTGTGTGTGTGTGCAAAGGAAAACCCACATGGGCAGACTGGAGAGCCAGCAGTGCAGCACTGGGCAGACGCTCCCACACTGTTTGACTGCTACAGACAAGGTTCTTCTGCCATGCCGAAGCCACAGAGTGGCTCCACCCACTTCCCCCCCAAGCAGTCTCCTGTTCCTTCCTTTGCACTGGTTGCTCACGGGCAGCATAAGAGCCTTGGATGGGCCGGTTCGGGCCCCCGGGCCTTATGTTTGACACTCCTGATGTATCCTGTTGCACTCCATCAACATTTCTTGTCCTCCACATTCCTCCGCGCCCCCCCCCCCAGCCATTCTCCAGAACGATCTGAGCTAAATGTAGCCGATGAGTCTGAGACAATGTCTGCTCCACGGCACCATGGCTATGGATCCATTTCTCTTTAGATCTTCACCTTCTCTACAGAGCAGGATGGACAAATGGAAACAGAGACATTGCAGTGGGAAATCGATAGTCGTTCAGATGTCTTTTAAGGCAGGCTGCGATGTATCGCCTGATAGGCTTTCATTGCAGGCCCGAGAGCTCCGGACACCTACCTGAGCAGCAGCCCAAATTGGACAACCACTGACAGGTTATTTTGAGCATATAAGGGGACTTTTCGCCTGACATACTGATGGAGATAGTCAGTGGCTTTCTCCGTAGAAGGGGCTGTGGTCGGCTCCCAGGCAGGTTAATGATCCCTGCTTCGAAAAACCATTTTGCAGATCAGGCCTGACAGTTATAATAGCAGCTCTTAAATGGATCTGCCAAGTGGGATGCGGAAAGATGTGCCTGTGCCCGTCGCTTCCCTGTAATTCTCTCTTCATGGCTTATTTGAGTTAGCAAAGCTAAACTTTTCCTTATCCTTTATCCGTCCTAGTCACTGACCGTCCGCATAAAGGGTGTGGCACAAAGATGCTAGTCTGTTACTAACTGGGAGATGGTGGTGTGAAAAAGTGGGGGCTTTGTGTCTCTTCCACACATTCCCAGAGCGGCACGGGAGCCACTTCTCTATGGCACAATCTCAGGAGCTCCTCCAAAGTTCTCCATCTAAGGCCACTGCCTCACCACGCCTCAACACAGAGCCTTCCAAGGCTATCGGAAAGGGTGCGAGAATTCGGGAGCGCATACAGCCTGTGCTAAAGGCTGCTTATAGCATACCGGATTCGTTTCAAGGTGCTGGTTCTTACCATTAAAGCCCTTTATGGCCAGGGACCTACATATTTGAGGGACCGCCTTTCCCCACATGTACCCCAGAGAGCACTGCGATCAGGGTCCCAGAACTGGTTGGCCCCTCCCGAGTCTTAAGGAGGCCAGGCTAGCGACAACCAGGGCCAGGGCTTTCTCGGTGGCAGCTCCATTCTGGAGATCAGGGCCCTGCGGGACCTTTCACAGTTCCGCAGGGCCTGTAAAATGGAGCTCTTCCACCAGGCTCATGGAGCCGCCGCCACTACTAACAACTGACAGCTGAGACAGGAGAGCCCTGTTGTCCCCCGTCCCCCCCCGGGAGTCTCTAACTGTAGCCTGAGCCATCCAGAAGAAGAAGAAGAGATGGGATTTATACCCCGCCCTTCACTACCCAAAGGTGTCTCAGAGCGGCTTACAAACTCCTTTCCCTTCCCCTCCCCACAACAGACACCCTGTGAGGTAGGTGGGGCTGAGAGAGCTCTTGACAGAAACTGCTCTTTTTCAAGAACAGCTCTTATCAGAACTACGGCTTGCCCAAGGTCATCCAGCCAGGTGCAAGTGGAGGAGTGGGGAATCAAACCTGGTTCTCCCAGATTAGAGTCCACACACTTAACTACTACACCAAACTGGCTCACCTAAGAAGACCTAAGAAGACCTGCGAAGTGAGGGAAACTGTGTAACAACTACTGCTGTGAAATACTGCAATTACTTTCTTTTTTTTAAAACAATTTTCTTATTTTCTGAAACAACAAGAAAAAACAGGGTGGGGAAACTACAAACTATAGGAGACAGTAAAGCATAACCACTAAAAACCCAAGAGGTGGAGATACTGCAATTGTTACGTATCGTAGCTTCTAATATAGAAGGTTATATTGTCACATTGCAAGTGAACGTTAAAAATCACGTATATACTTCGAGTCCAGGTAATTTGACTTAGTAAGGTTCTAAACAAGAGTCAATTATAAAGTTAAAAGCATACTGCAATTAGATAATTCTAAAAGCATTTAGCTATAAATACAGTAAAGTGCTGGTGTCAGTAATTCCTTCTGCCTTAAAGTTGCCAGGTTCCCCAGATCCAGGTGAGGAAACTCCTGGAGATTTGGGGATGGACATTGGGAGGACAGGGACAATGCCATACAGTTTACCCTCCAAAGCATCCGTTTTCAGAAGGAATTAATTCCCTTTCCCTCCAGTTCACGGTTCTGACCCAAATGGGGCCCAAACATGGCTACTATTTATAAAGAAAAGTGTGTGGAAAGTAGAGTTGCCAAGTCCATCTTCCACCCCCAGCGCGGGACTTTGGGGGCGTTTCTGGAGGGGGAGGGGCATCCCTGAAGTGATGACGTCACTTGGGAACGTCCGCCGCCCCCCCCCACCTGCCCGCGTGCCGGATCTCCAGAAACGGCAGTTCCCTGCACTTAAAGGAGCCGGCGTTTCCCTTTTAAATGCAGGAGCCGGCGTTTCCCCTTTAAGAGCAGCCGCGTTTCCCTTTTAAGTGCACAAAGCTGGCATTTCCCTGCAAACCTGATCTCAAGCGGAGATCGGGCTTGGGAGGAAACACGGGCTTGGGAGGAAACATGGGTTCCACACACTGAAAGGGAGAGAGAGAGGGGGGGCTGTGGATGTTGGGGGGGGGGCTTCCCCCGCTGGCCATCTGGCCTGTGGTGGGTAGAATCCCCCCCCAAAAATGGGGGACCCCTGGCAAACCGGGGTTTTGGCAACCCTAGTGGAAAGCCTGGACACGTTTGGTCCGTTACTGTTGCCTTTGTTCACCAGATTTGTACAGGAGGGACACTGATGGTTGGAACATTGCTTCGGAAGTGCATTCGGAGCGCCTGGGCTGAAGTGTAGCACAATCCTGTATGGAGTTCCTCCTGTCTAAGCGTGTGGATTTCAGTGCGCTTCCACTGGAGTCACTGCATTCGATAGCTTTGCGATTTAGCGAATGTTTTAATCTTCTTCCGGATTTTTTAAAAAACCCATGTATTTAATTTTAACGTGCGCACGTGTTGTAATGTAATGTCACAATGGGAACGAAGCAAACGGCCTATTCGTACAAGGAACCGTATCTGAAACCATTAAGGCTTCTTTTTTAAAAAAGGAATGTGGAGTGAGAAAAATTCCACTTGAAAAGGAGATACACGCCTTTTCCGCAAAAGGTGCAATTACCCCTTAAAATACGTATCCGAAGGGAGGGAGGGGGGAATCTGCCAAAGCCTTGGGGGCTTATAAGCGGGAATGTGGATATCATTTGAAAAGATACGGTCAAGTCGAACGACACTTGAGTGACTCTGATGGGATTTTATGGGGGAAATTATGCCCCCCGGAGCAGGATTACATTGAGCTGCTTTGAGGCTGGGTTACCGGGTCTCGTGCTTCTGCAGGAGACCTTCTCACATGGCTGTCTCTGCCTGCTGCTGTTCCGATGGGTGGGTGGGGTGGGGGGGGGGACTGCCAGGTGTCACAATGTCACTTCCAGTGCAACTTGGAAATGATGTCGTTGGTTAGGGGGTACTCTGGTTAAATCATAGAGTTTTGAGTGAATGCTAGGGTGTCAACTTCAGCACGATGACCCAGAAGTGATATCACCGTGACCCAGAAGTGACATTGTTGCATTGGTATGCCAGTGATAATGCAAGTCCCCTTCTCCTGGCAGTTGCCAGACAAGACTTTCACCATTCAGCCGGTAAAACCTTTCTGCCAGGATCAAACTGAACAGAGCGTTGGAATCCCTTGACTGGAAAGGATACCCGTCTTGTTTTCCTGCCAGGACAGAAGGCTAACCTGTGATGGCCATTTGCACTTAGGGAACCATGGAGAGGAAGTGTTACACCCACCCCTTTTGGACAGCACCGCACCTCCTGCTATTTCCCGTCCCCAAATGTTTTTAAGGCCAAAAAACACACTGGCATGGCATTTCCAGTGTGCTGTCACCTTCAGAAGGAAGGTAGAAGGGAAACTTGAGACTGGATTTGAGGAGTGGGGCCATTTGGGAAGGCTCAATTTCTAATTGCAGCTTACACATCTCACTGTCCTCATTTGCCCTGCAGATGTATTTTTTTTTGTCACTGGATGTGTGCCAGCTCTCATCTTTTATGAGCTGGATTACCATCATGGCGGAATTATGGGCTTGATATTCCCTTTCTGTTTCCCTTCCTTTTTAAAAAACAAAACCAAAAGAACAAAACCTTCCGCTTTTGAAGAAGAACATTTCAATGGAAAATTCCACCACATGAGATTGCTTGTTCTCTTGTTATTTTTCATGGTGGGACCGCACTGTCTATAGTCCCCCAAGATCCAAAAACAGATTACGGATATAACCTCAGTTAGTCTAAATTTTAAACCAGAAATCTTTCTACTAAACCATTGGGATAGCGACTTAGATAACAGGAACAAAGAAATAATTTCCTTACTTCTTGCAACAGCACGCCTAACAATAGCTTCATGTTGGAAGTCCCCATTCCCACCGACGTTACCTGCCTGGCATGAAAAAATATGGGATCAATTTGTGATGGCGAAAATATCAGACAGAGCACTGACACCACAGTCGTCTAATTCCAAATTTGAATCAACCTGGTTCTCAATATTCTCATACCTCACTGCACATGATATACTCCCTGCTAACTCACACTATCATAAATGGTTACTAATGTGAAACGTTATTATGAAAGTTTGATGGGATAAGATAATATCTGCAATCCTGACTCCTTTAGATCTGAAAACTATAGAAGATTTCTCTATTAATTTGTTATAGTATTTATGATCTAGGTTTTAAGAGATACTGAATTGTACATCTATGTTTATACATAGCTTTGGATGGAAACAGTGTGGCATATGTTATTTTTGAGAATTTAAATAAATATTTTTTATTTTATTTTTTAAAAAAGGAGGAGGCTAAAGCTGGGTCCCAGTTCCTTCTTCGCATCCCCCCCCTTTTTTGAATCTTTATTTTTTATGTTAAAAAAAGAAGAAGAAGAAGTATTTCCTTTTGTGCGTCCTGAATTGAGTGCCCATCAGCTTCCTCAGATGCCCTCGAGTCCTAGTATTTTGGAAGAGGGAGAAAAAAGTTCTCTTTGTCAACGCTCTCCAACTCATGTATAATTTTTTAAACCTCTGTCATGCCCTTTAGTCATCTCTTTTCTAAACCGGAAAGTCCCAGAAGATTGAACTGAAAAGTCCACGAAGATGAGATGCTCAGACGAAGGACAGAGTGCAAAGGCAACAAATTATCCTTATTATGCCAATTAATTCTGCTCTCACCAGGAACTTTTGCATGCCGTTTATGACAGTGTTGTTTGTGGGTAGGACCGACCCTAAGGGCTCAGCTTAAAATTGCTGAGCAGAAGGGCTGCCACAGATTCAGTTTGTTAGCTATTCCTCTGATCCTTTCAGAAGGTCAAAGCTGTTGACTTGAACCTTCCAGGAGGTCTTGCATCTAGACAGTCACCAGCCCGAGATCTATTCTGCTTGAATAATTCTTCTTCCTGACTTTGATGGTTGTTGTTGTTGTTATTTCAATTTATTCAATTTATTAATTGCCCTAACCCAGCTTACGCCAGGCTGTGGGCAATGTGCAAAGGGGCACATTGCCATAAAAGTATGCAAACATTAAAATTCAGTATACAATTTGGTTAAAAAATAAGAAACTAGAACAAAAAGATCCAAGATGGCGTCCTATAAATTTTCTAACCCAATTCTGGACTACCTGGCCATCTTCTGGGCAAGGGGAGAGGGAACTCAGGACAGAAATTACAGAAGAGGGGGGAGGGAAGGGAGGGTGCCAGCCAGTGGAAAACTGGTGTCATTTGGCAGAGAGTTCCACCAGGTCCTTATGTGCCAGTTTGGTGTAGTGGTTAAGTGTGTGGATTCTAATCTGGGAGAACCGGGTTTGATTCCCGACTCTTCCACTCGCAGCTGCTGGTGTGACATTGGGTCAGTCACAAGTTCTTTCAAAGCTGTTCTCTCAAGGACAGTTCTCAAAAGAGCTCTCTCAGCCCCACCTGCCTCACAGGGTGTCTGTTGTGGGGAAGGGACGGGAAAAAGATTGTAACATGCTTTGAGACTCCTTCGGGTACTGAAGGGTGGGGTATAATTCCAATCATCATCATCATCATCATCATCATCATCATCTTCTTCTTCTTCTTCTTCTTCTTCTTCTTCTTCTTCTTCTTCTTCTTCTTCTTCTTCTTCTTCTTCTTCTTCTTCTTCTTCTAGATCCTACAAATTGAGCATGTTTTTTCTTCCCAAGGTGGTTCCCACATTTCTGTTTTCCAGCACGGCTTTGTTTAACAAGCACGTGCGTGCCTTTGCTGAGGGATAATGGAAATTAAGAACATCTTTAGGAAAAACTTGGGTGTAATAATGGGAAAAAAATAATAATACCTAAACTGATGTAATTTTCCACTAAGTGCCAGTTGCACATGGCTGAACATGCCAACAACCATTCCAAATACCAGACGTAAAATCCTCTTGTTCTGTGCTAATCATAAACACGAAACTGACTCCCCCCCCTCTCCTCGCGCTCTCTTGTACTTTGCTTGCTGCGGAGCGGCATTCATTTATTTCATTGCATGAGATTCAGCACCAGCTCCTATCTTCCCCAGCAAATAGAAATATATCCACTGGCGCCTTGCCTGTACAAACTCGCTTTTCTCTCCTCGTGGGACCCAGCGCTGAGTGGCTGATTACAGCCGGTTGACGTTTTTGTAGATATTACACCCATTACAAAAAGGTAATGGTCCTTAGCGTATTAGAAGACATGTCTCAATAAAGAAGTCGTTTAAAAAGATACACGCGTTGGACACGGAGGGGGGGGGGAATTCAGTAGGGTTTTGTTCATGCCGGCAATATACCTGCTTCTAGACCTGGGCTCCCCAGCGTGGTGCCCGTGGGCAGCATGGAACCTGGCAACACCTTTCCTGGTGCCTGTCAAGTGTCTTTGAGAAGTGAGTGGGGATTTTGCCCAGCGGGGCTTCTGATTGGCCACTGGGAATCTGATCGGCTGTGCAGATTTTTAAGAATATTGCTTTGGTGCAACTGCCACCACAGCACAAGCATCTTCAGTGTGTGAGTGAGAGTAAGCTGTGTGTATGCAAGAAGAAGAAGAAGAAGAGGAGGAGGAGGAGGAGATTGGATTTAAGAACCATCCAGTCCAACACTCTGTCACACAGTGGCCAAAAATACCAGGTGCCATCAGGAGGTCCACCAGTGGGGCCAGGACACTAAAAGCCCTCCCACTGTTGCCCCTCCCAAGCACCAAGTATACCGAGCATCACCTGCCCCAGAATGAGAGTTCCTATCTCTAACTTGTGGCTAATAGCCACTGATGGACCTCTGCTCCATATGTTTATCTAATTCCTTCTTGAAGCCGTCCATGCTTGAAGCCACCGCCACTTCCTGTGGCAGTGAATCCCATGTGTTAATCACTCAATGGGTAGTTTACTTATACCCCATCCTTCACTACCTGAAGGAGTCTCAGAGCGGCTTACAGTCTCCTTTCCCTTCCTCTCCCCATAACAGACACCCTGTGAGGTAGGTGGGGCTGAGAGAGCTCTTTTGAGAACTGCTCTTGAGAGAACAGCTCTGAGAGAACTTATGACTGACCCAGGGTCACACCAGCAGCTGCAAGTGGAGGAGTGGGAATCAAACCCGGTTCTCCCAGATTAGAATCCGTGCTCTTAACCACGACACCAAAGTGGCTCAAATGTTTTTGAACAGTATGTTCATTCATAAGGCGTCCTGTTAAACAGAGCTTCTGCCTGAAACGTTAAGGAGAATTATATGCATGACCTTTTACTCCCTGAGATTTTGTGGAGGGCTCCAACTCTGGTGGCAGCTGTTGAGCCCACCACCTTTTTCCAGAATTCCAAACGTGCCTGCAGGCTCAAAAAGTTTGCGGATCCCTTTTCTAGACAAACAAGATATATACCTTGCTCATCACAGCAGCTATGAACTTCAGTTTCCTTTTATGAGAGAGCTAGGAGAGGGAGGTGAAAGCAATATTTATTTATTACATTTGATCCTGTTCTTCCTCCAGGGATCTCCGAGCGGCATACCGCTCATCCATTTTGTCCTTTCAACATGCCTGAGGGGTAGATTACACTGAGAGACTGACAGGCCCAAGAGCACCCAGTAAGTCTAGTGGACTTCATGGTGGACAATGGATTTTAATGTTATTGACGCCTGTCCATCATCTTGGGTTCCTTTTTTGGTTCTTTCCTTCCCATGTTGAGAAGTGTTAGTCATTCTCTCTCCCCCCGGTTTCTCTTCTCTTTTTCAGTCTAGATATTTCTTCTTTTGGCTTCTACCCCGCTCGAACCCCCAAGGGGTCTCTGAGCGGCTTACAGTTACTCTATTATCCCTAACTATGGCCACAATTGGGGTGGGCACTGCCCTACCGGCACCCTGTAGATGGAGCTATCGTTCTTCTTACTCATGATTCGGCCCCTCGGCCCATTGCTGGCACGGCTCCCTCCGGCTCTTCCTCCTTCTCCTCCTGCGACCCTCGGCGTCGGCTGCGGTCGGAAGATCCATTCGGCGCCTGGTTCACACTGGCGCGGCTTTGGCTCTGTCCGTCAAGGCTCCGCCCACACCTGTGCCTCACGCTCTCCCTGCGTTTCCTGGCTCTGCCCTCCGCTGACATCTGGATTGCTGCCGATGTTGCGCCCGGTTGCCATCTTGCCGCTTGCCGCCGATGCCGTCGTTGTTCTCCGTCTCGCCTCGCCGCCAACGCTCCACCAGCCCCCCTTGAAGGGGAAGGGTGCTCCCTGCCATCTAAGGCAGGTACCCAATTTATCTACTCGCGTCTTGATGATATTATTGCCGATATATAGATATATGTTGTTGTTTTTTGGAACCCTTTAAGGAACATGATGCTGTACCTGAAATTCATGTTAGTTGGCCTGAACTCTTGTGAGCAGACTGGATATACACTTGAATAAACAAATACACAATTTTTTCACATCCGTCTTTCGACAAGCTTACAGAGCAGCGTACCTGTTCCTCCATTTTATCCTCATGCAACAATCCTGTGAAGTAAGTTATACTGAGAAATATGGAGTGGCTTAAGAATACTTAGTGAACTTTGTGACCAAGGATTTGAACCCAGGACTTTGCAACCGAGACGTAACCCAACATTTTAACCTCTGTATACAATTCGCCATGATTAGTGGCTTGTAAACCACCAACCAGCACTGATTATATTAAATATTAGTCTTCTGAACTCTCATAACCATGGAAAAACTCCAGGAATGGTACAAAATAAACACTGAGGGAGAAGTTGTACAAGTGTAACAAGTGAATGCCCTTGGAAACTCCAGAAGATGATTGAAGTAAAACTTGCAGATTAATTTGTTGTGAAAGGTAACCAAAATGTTCAGATGATCAGCCATTTTGATCAATATCAGGGTGATTGACTTTGGGCTCATATGAAGGCCTGAATGCCCACCATTCTTTTTGATTTGTTAGAGAGCAAGATACTTTTATTGCCTGAGATGCATGTGGTAAATACATAGTGTCCTGATATAGCTATTAGGGGAAAATATTTTTAGGCTGCTTTTCAGCCTTAAAAGAACAAGATTAACGGTCACAGAGTTGTGGATGTCCTTTTCAAAACCTGAACTGAAGCTTAAACTAACATCATTTTTATTGAAGGACAGGGAGAACCAGGGATATACAACTCGGAGTTTTGAAGAAAACTCAATATATTTAATAGTGCCAAATCCACTGAGGTATATCCTCTCTACAAGCTCCGTGAAGCGGCTTTCCTCACAGCAGTAGAAGACACTGCAGAACAAAAGGCCCATGGCAGAATATGGCCACTTTCCTGCCAACTATCCATTTCACAGCTTCACAGTCTGTCTTCTCTGAAATTCCTTTTTCCATAGAAATCCTCCACTCTCTCAGGAAGGGGGGGAAAAGAAACCCTCAGCCGTCTCTTCAGATGTCCATTTTTCTCCAAGCTCTGAACCCTTTCCAGTTAGAAAAGCTGCCAACATAAACTCACAGTTCTGTTTTGTTGTTGTTGTTCAGTCGCACAGTTGAGTCCGACTCTTCGTGACCCCATGGACCAGCTCCCGCCAGGCCCTCCTGTCTTCCGCTGTCCTCTGAAGTTGGCTCAATTTCATGTCCATTGCATCGATGACACTGTCTAACCACCTCATCCTTTGCCGTCCCCGTCTTCTTTGACCTTCAATCTTTCCCAGGCATCAGGGTCTTCTCCAGTGAGGGCTCCCTTCTCATTTGGTGGCCAAAGTATTTGAGCTTCAGTTTCATTATCTGGCCTTCCAGGGAACAGTCAGGGTTGATTTCTTTTAGTTCCGTACCTTTATATAAAAAATAATTTAGCAGTTTACAAAAACTAAAAACAGAGCAATCACAAGAAGGAATATTAAAAGACAACAAATTATATAACACTGAAACTACTGGATTTTTTTAAAAAACCACCCGTAAAACCCAGAGAGCCTTTAAAACCTTAGTTAAAACTAGATTCGGGTGGGTAGCCGTGTTGGTCTGAAGCAGCAGAACAAAGTTTGAGTCCAGTGGCACTTTTAAGACCCACAAAGTTTTATTCAAGGTATAAGCTTTCATGTGCATGCACACTTCTTTTAGTTAAAACCAGTTAGCATCTAAAAGCGTACATCATTTTAAAGTACGCCAAAAACCTGATGGAAAAGTCTTGACCTAAAAGACAGGAGAGATGACACCATAGGGAAGAAAGTCCATAGTTGGGGGGACAGTAGAGACTACCTTGTTCCTGGTAGCTGATGATAACATAACTTCCAGATAGGCTGAAACCTGAAGCGGGGCATAGAGAGGGAGAAGGTATGGGAGCCTACATTCCCTCAGGTATTATATTAACCATATCAGGTAATACCTTACAAGCTAAAGCGCAATCTGCAGAGTAAATGCCAGTGCTTATTCAAATGAGACAAACTAGAAACCTGCAAAGAATGAACGGGGGGGACTTGTAAGCCCTACTCCACAAACTCGTCTTCTTGAGTCTTATCCGTTCTTACAGGCTTGAGCCCTTTCTCCATGACATGCAGCTTACTTTCAATACTCAGCCTCTTCAAGAAGCATTTTCATGACCTCCCGGGCCTTTTAGAAGATTTTTGTCCTCTGCCTTTTGCTTAATTTACAGAGCCATTTTCTTATGGAGTTCTCTGAACTGATAGAGGCCCTTATGTGTGGGTTAGCGTGTTTTGATGGCTTCCATCTTGTGCACGAGGCCCATTCATTTTAATAATGGTTATACTGATAGTTCACCACATGAAACTGATTCAGTAAAAATCACCTCACTATTTGTCTCAGCACAGGGATCTTCCGCCCTTTTGAACCTGTGGTGGGCACATTTAGAATTCTGAGAAAAGCTAGTGGGTGCCAGAACAAAATGGCTGCCTTGGGCCAAGCGTTGGGAGGATCTGGTTAGGCGGTTCCAAGTCAAGTGGCCTACCACGAGGGAAATAGCTGTTTCCGAATGGGTGGTCTCTGCAGACACACAGGCAATATCTTCAGTGATATTCTGAAGCATTTGTTACTCAAGTGAAGGACAGGCACACTATATTGCGCTTGTCTTTCCCCCCAACCAAGTCTAATAGCAGTGTATGTGTGTATTAATGAGAGAAAGGGTGTTTTTTAAAAATTTATTTTAGGAAAATAGTGCAAGGTGACAGCATGCTGAACATTATTGCCACAAGTCCCATCAAACCCCCCCCCCCCAATAGCTGCTTTTTGAGATTTAAATTAAATGGCAAAGGAATGTGATTATGGCTCCCCATGATCAAGACCGAAGCAATCATGCTTAAGCTTAGACTGTAGTTTCAAGTGGGTAGCCATCAGTGTTCCCTCTAAACTGAGTTGGTGTGAGCTAGCTCACAGTTTTTTAGCCTCTGGCTCATACATTTTTGTCTTAGCCCAGGAAGGGATGGCTCCGGAGCATACTGATTCACGCAGTAGCCAAGTCGCTTGCTCACAACTTTAATGCCAGTAGCTCACAAAGTTGGATTTTGGTTCACAAGACTCTACAGCTTAGAGGGAACATTGGTAGCCATTTTGGTCTGTAGTAGAAGAGCTAGATTTGAGTCCAGTAGCGGTTTACGGACCAAGAGGTTTTCCAGGATGTAAGCTTTCGAGAATCAAAGCCCCCTTCTTCAGGTACAAGAACTGGATGAGACGAGCTTTGACTCTTGAAAGCTGATAGCTTAGAACTCTTTTTAGTCTAGGTTTGCCAACCTCGGGGCGGGGGGGGGGGCTGGAGATCTCCTGGGATTACAACTGATCTCCAGGCAGCAGAGATCAGTTCCCCTGCAGAAAGTGAGTGTTTTGGAAGGTGGACTCTATGGCATAATACCCCATAGAAGTCCCTCCCCAAATCCTGCTTTCCCCAGATTCCACCCTCCCCCCCCCAAATCTCCAGGAATTTCCCAACCCAGAGCTGGCAACCCTAGGGTGCTACTGGACTGGAATCCTGAAGTTTATACCAGTAGAGATCCAGTTTGGTGTAGTGTTTGGGAGCGTGGACTCTAATCTGGGGTTTGATTCCCCACTTTTCTGCATGCAGCTGCTGGTGTGACCTTGGGTCAGTCACAGTTTATCCCAGAGCTGTTCTCTCGAGCAGTCCTCAAAAGAGCTCTCTCAGCCCCACCTATCTCACAGGGTGTCTGTTGTGGGGAGGGGAAGGGAAAGGAGACTGTAAGCCGCCCTGAGACTCCTTCAGGTACTCAATCCAATCCCCTTCTCCTTCTTCTCCAACCTGATCTGGAATAACTCCTCCCCCCCCTCGTTCTAGGATTCTAACATGTAAATATTCAAAAGAATTGGGTTACGTGCCACTTTCTCAGCCAGTCTGTCTAACTAACAGTGGCTTGATCTGCAGGAATTAGCTGACAAAACTTTGTCTCTCATGGAATTAAATGTTTTTCGATGCCAGTTGCTGCAGATGAAGCCATTGTTTTTAAAGGCATACAAAGAACAACTGGGAAGCTGGTCCGTGGAGGCCAGGGTGGATGCCAAACTGCTAGGATAAGTAATCTGGCAGTTGGTTTACTGGCAATTTTTCTTTCTTTCTGTCTTTCAGCTTGCCATGAATCTTGTTCTACCTGCTGGGGCCCCGCTGCAAACAACTGTTTGTCCTGCAAAGACCCATCTCGTGTGTTACTGGAAGGGAACTGTGTTGCTAGATGCAGTCAGGGATTCTACCTCAAGGATGGCATTTGCCGTGGTAAAAGCTTTTGTTCTTTTGTTCTGAGCAGGGCAGTAATCTATACTGGAAACTGAGATTTTTAGCATGAGCAGGGGTCATTTCCTGCAGGAGCGCACAGGAGCAGAGCTCCGGCAGTAAAGAGCCCAGGGGGCGGGCACATCCACCCCCTGCTCCCAGCAGCCCTCAGTCAGAGCAAGAAGCAGCCAGGTAAGCTGCAGAGCCCCCCGCCTCCCAGTCCAAAACAGCCCAGTGGCACCTTTAAGGCCAAGTTTTATTCAGGTACAAGCTCTCCCTCCTCTGCCAAAATTCCCAAAAGATTCACAACACCCCTTGTCAAGTTTTCCCTCATTCCTCAGGGTTAGAACATAAGAACATAAGAGAAGCCAATGTTGGATCAGGCCAATGGCCCATCCAGGCCAACACTCTGTGTCACACAGTGGCCAAAAATACCAGGTGTCATCAGGAGGTCCACCAGTGGGGCCAGGGCACTAGAAGCCCTCCCACTGTGCCCCCCCCCAAGCACCAAGAATACAGAGCATCACTTGCCCCTGATTGAGAGTTCCCATCTGTACCTTGTGGGTAATAGCCACTGATGGACCTCTGCTCCACATGCTTATCTAATTCCCTCTTGAAACCATCCATGCTTGTAGCCGCCACCACCTCCTATGGCAGTGGAGTTAGCCCTCTTTGTGAAACCTGATTTAGGCAGACAAGGAAACATCATATTCTTTGGGTGTCCAGATTTCATAAACCATACACACCCCATAGTATAAATGTTTGGTGCTAAATGCCACTCCTTTTGGGGGGAAAAGTACTTGATTGTTCTAAAAAAAAAACAGACGGTGAAAGATGGGAAGTTATTTTGCTTTCCGAGTGGCAATAAGAGTGAAAACAAAATAGTCTGATAAACCCACTCACATGTGTGTGTGTGTGTGGGGGGGGAAACACCCCAAACACAGATACAAACCTTGTCAACAGTTAATTTCCAGTTGTGTAATACTTCAGCAGCATGGTGATTAAAGGCTGCCGCCGGCATTAAATAAGGGGGGAAAACCCACGGATGGGAGATGCGGGAGGAAAGCAAATGAAGGAACAAACGAGGGGAAAAAATAAAACTGCTGGAGAATTTTTCAGGATGTGTGCAAACCTCGTGGCTGCATTCAAACATCTCACCAAAGCATGATTTCTGAGATTTAATCAAACCCTGCATAGCTGCAGTGTTTGAATTCACAAACCACAGTAACCCTTTTCTGTGTGTTGCCTAGAGAGGTATAATTTTCAGAAATTTTCAGGATGCTAGACTAGATGGACTACTGATCTGATCCAGCAGGGCTCTTCTTATTTTCTTATCGAATTGTTTATATATTTTATATATACTCTGTTTTAAATGTTGTTTTTATGTCTTAGATGTTGAAATGTTGTAAGGTTTTGATGTTTGCCACCTTGGGAGCCCTTTTTGGGTGGAAAAGTGGCACAGAAATGTTGTAAAATAAATAGGATGCATTCATTGGTATGATCCTCTCTCCCCTTCCTTGTATTTCATTGATGGAAATACCGTCTTCTAGCTTGCAATGAAACTTGTGAAACGTGCTACCCGGACCATCCCAGATGTTTAACCTGTGCTTCTGACAGAGTTCTGTATGGTGGAGACTGCATGTTGGAATGCCCCCGTGGTTACTATGTAGATAGTTCTCGGAGATGCAGAGGTAAGTGCGGTTTTAGCATGGTGATTTCTGTTGTAACCTTTCTGGTGACATTTTAGAGATGTTAAACCAGTTCTTGTAAAAAAGAAAAGGGTTTTATTGGGCCTTTTGTAAATTTAAAGAAGATTTTAAGGGCAAGTTTGTCGTTATAGCTGCACAAGATATATAGCTGTTGACTCCAACCTGGGTTCTGGGAAGTAAAAGTGAATCAGGCAATATGCTGGCTGTCCCTGCTGGAGTTTTTGGGAACAGCCAGAGCATTGCCCGACATGCTTATATGACATCTGGGTTTTCAGGTGGATGTGATGTCATGTCTGGTGATGTAATTTCCAGCTCTGGACACTTCTCCTGCTGGTCCGGACAACAAGGGCAGGGACATCATCAGTAACCCTCCCACCAGAAACAGGCGCTTGTCAACCTTAGTTAAAATGCGCTTAATTGGTAAAAACTGGGCTCTCTCCTTTTCCCTGTGAAGGAAGATGCTCATAAGGCCTTCCCTGTTCCATCTGATAGCACCCCCAAGAGGTCAGAAGAAGCTCACGGCCATCTCAAGGTTCCCCAGAGGTGCCAATTACAATGTGGATAACCACTAACAGTCCATCAGTGTCTCTTAGGAGTATCTCCTGCCATAGAGAACCATACACCTAACATTGTACCTGTATTGCCTTTAGAGGCCCTACCTAGTTAGTGTATGCTACCCTACTACAAGTAAGTGTGGGGGCCATCTATGTGAACTTTGCACTTCAGAGCTATTATGCTCCAGGGATGGAGAGCTTCTGTGTTGCCCCTCCCCAGTACCACATTTTGGATAGCAAGACCGGATGGATGTGGCGTTTTGCCAGAGATCAGACTCAAAGAGTTCAAAATATAAGAAAGTTTAATAAATGAATAAAAGAATACACATCTTCTGTCCAAGCTTTTGGATTTAGCAAGGAAACAAAGAAAAGGTGTGGGGGGGAAACCCTATAGACTTCTGTACGTACACTAGGTACTTCCTAAATGATGTTGAATTTTAGGATAGGCAAGCTTTAGTTGAAGTTGCAGTAAGGTCATCATTACCTTAGATCTCTAGGTTGGGATTCCTCTCTATTGTCTCCTGCCTCACAGATAAAATAAGAATATAAGAACAGCCCTGCTGGATCAGATAATTGGTCCATTAGCCTAGCCTACATAACAGAGTTTTTGTGAGGGGTGAGGGAAAAACTGGGGAAGTGAGAACCAAGTATTCCTCTCTTTTTGGAGGAAAGATGGTATAAAATTGTGCTGGACAGGTAGATAATGATGCAATTTGAATGACAAAGTATTCTTTTTCACATACCTTTTTTGTTCCTCTTTCAGCTTGTTACAGTTCATGTGCCAGCTGCACCGGTCCTCTCTCTGCTCAGTGCACTTCTTGTTCTTATCCTCTGGCTCTGCATCAGGGTCAGTGCCTGCCAGATTGCGGAGAGGGCTTCTACCAGGAGCACACTGTTTGCAAAGGTAACCAAGAATTTGCCATTTGCTGCAGCCTGTTAAAGAAACATCTGATGTTGGGTCTTCCTCTTTTCCTACTGCCTTCAACTTTCCTTAGCATTATTGCCTTTTCCAATGAGTCTTGTCTTCTCATAATGAGTCTTGTCTTCTCTACTCATCGGTAATAGTGTGACATTGAGAGTTTTTGGCCAGTTAAGCCAGAATCAATGCTTAAGGTGGGGGAGGAATACTGACATATGGGGAAGGGCCCTTTGTTCACTGGTAGAGTGCCTGCATTGCATACAGAAGGCCCCATGTTCTTTCCCTGGCATCTCAGGTAGCAGATGTTAGAAAAACACCTTTGTCAACCCGGAATACTGCTGCTGCTAGTTTGAACAGACAGGACTAGGCGAGATGGGCCGATAGACTGTCTCACTGCTAGACAGCTTCATATTCTCCTTAAAAACCAGACATTGAAAGCATTATCATTGTCAAGTTTATTGTATGTGGCCATTGGCCATTACAGGTTAAAACATACCAAGATTTTAAAATACAATGTCTGTCTTTGAATTTTCACTTTCACGCTCAGAAATGCTAATTACCTTGATTTTTTTTAAACATACAAACATCCATCTCCAAAGATTCATAGGCAGGTTCAAGAAATACAAGTGTCAGGACGTTACATTTGGCTGCTGTCATGAGAACCACCTTTGCCCTGACTTTCCTAGCTGCTAATGCAAAAAAGTGCCACCTTGTTAGAAACAAAGGAATCCACATCTGACAGCAAAAATATCAATTTATGTCAGAAGAACTGTACAGTTGATCTGTTCTCCTAGTCAAGAATTTACTTCTGAGTTCCGAGTACGATGGGCAGACCATAACATAATGAAAGCAAGCCAACTAGATATTTTTATTTCAGCAGCCGTTCTAGGGCAAGGGGTCTCCAACCTTTTTGAGCCTGAAATTCTGACACAGGTTGGTGGGCAGAACCACAAAGTAGCCATCACGGGAGGCAGCGCTACACACGCATAGGCGTACAGTGGAAGCCCAAGTGCAGAGGACAAGAGGAGTAATTTTAAAAATACATTGGGAAAGAGGAGTGTGTGTGTGGGGGGGGAGAGTAGAAGACCGGCACGCTATTGGCAGCTGCCACCAGAATAACAGCCAATTGGCTCTCCAGTGGCCAAACAGCAGCCGTGCTGGGCGGGAGCTGCATCTGGGACCACCCACTTTCTAAAAATACTTGGTGGGTGCCAGGAAAGGTACTGGCGGGTGCCATGGTGCCCCCGGGCACCATATTGGAAACCCCTGTTTTAGGGTATCCTTAAAACTGGAGAAAGCCTTTCTCATTCTCCTGTGGGAATTATACGGCTTTTTTCTGGGAGGTTTCACAGTCTGTTTCTCGTTACGCAGGTTGCCACCCATCATGCCACGAGTGCGTTGGCCCAGAACATTCACACTGCACGGGCTGCACAAAGCCGGAGGAAAGCCTGCAGCCAGAAGAGAACCTCGACGGGACGCCCGTTGGTGTCTGTCTGCCCCAGTGCAAAGCTCACTTCTACCTCAGTAGCGATGGGGTATGCAGAGGTAAAGCAAGGGATTGCTCGTGGTGATAAATTCATACCCAGGTCTTGATAAGCTTGTCTTCAATGGCCTTGGAAACCCAAATTCTGCAAGCTTCAACAAAAAAATCAAGCAGAAGTGCTCTTAATCTATTCCAGTGCTAGCAGTTATTTGGTTGGCTGGAGATGTACACAAGAAGATGTTTCCATGCCTGCAAAATTGACACTGCATGTTTAGATTCAAGTGGGTAGCCATGTTGATCAGAAGCTATAGAGCAGTGATGGCGAGCCTTTTAGAGACCGAGTGCCCGAACTGCGACTCAAAACCCACTTATTTATCGCAAAGTGCCAACACGGCGATTTAACCTGGATACTGAGGTTTTACGTTAGAAAAAACAACCCATACGTTAACTTAAGATGATCCAAACAAAGTAAGGAAAGCAATCCCAAATTCTTTCATTTACTTAAAATTATTTGGCAAAGAATTCGACACTTTAATGATGGTCTGGGCCTGGCTGGGGCGATGGCACGTGTGCCCACAGAGAGGGCTCTGAGTGCCACCTCTGGCACCCGTGCCATAGGTTTGCCACCACTGCCATAGAGCAAAGTTTGAGTCCAGTGACACCGTTAAGACCAGTAAAGTTTAATTTTAGGTAATAGTAAAAAGCCCAGTAGCACCTTTAAGACTAACAAACTTTATGGTAGCATAAACTTTCGAGAAACACAGCTCTCTTCGTCAGATGCGTCTGATGAAGAGAACTGTGTTTCTCGAAAGCTTATGCTACAATAAAGTTTGTTAGTCTTAAAAATGCTACTGGGCTTTTTACTCTTTTGCAGCACAAGACTAACATGACTAACTCCTCTGGATCTAATTCTGGTTATAAGCTCTCGTGTGCATGCATACTTCATCTGATGAAGTGTGCATGCCCATGAAAGCTTATACCCAGAATTAAACTTTGTTGGTCTTAAAGGTGCCACTGGACTCAAACTTTGTTCTACTACACATTTAGAACGTTTCACTGCAAAACCTGGGAGCGAGTGTGTTGTCGTGCTTAGGGGAACGAGGAATGGGGAGACCCAAGTTGAAATCCACAAGCTGCTGTGAAGTTCACTGGATGGTCTTGAACCAGTCACGCATTCTCAGGGCTAATTCCCATGTTACAAAGTCCTTGCGTATCCCCAAATGTTATTGGTCCCTGTTGATCATGTATGTGCTGGGTGTTCTGCACTCCAAACTTAATTCTCAGGTGCATTTGGAACTGATCTGGATCGGGACTGCGTGGGGACGAGAGGTCTTATGTCTTCCCTCTCCCATGCTGTTTTTTTCTGATTTGAAATGGCCCACTGTTTGCATTGTCGAGGCTATACACAGGGGTCGTTTCGTAGAAAAAGAGCTAGGGGAACTCATTAGCATAACTCATTAGCATATGCCACACCCCCTGACATCACCGGAAGTGTGTCATTAGGCCACACCCACCACTCAGTTAGTCTTAGTCTTAAAGGTTAGTCTTAAAGGTGCTATTTGAACTCTTGGACTATTTTGCAGCAACAGACTAACACAGCTACCTCGTGGAAGCTCCTGGATGGGGCTGGGAGTCCTTGCGGAGGCCACGTGGAGTGGCCTCGGCCAGGCAGAGGGGGAGGACGCCAACGTACCATCCTGCTTCTTCCTCCTTCTGCAACAGAATGAGGCTGGAAGCAGGGGGCAGCTGGAAGAAGGGGGCGGGGCTTCGTTGTGTGCCCCGCCCCCTGCACCTCACCTGGGGGAACTGCGATCCCCCGCGATCCCCCCCGAATTGACCTCTGGCTATACATGTGTTTTCCCAACAGGGCAAATAAGAGTTCCCTGGGGCCTAGGGTTGCCACCTCTCTCTTGGGAAATTCCTGGAGATTCAGGGATAGTGCCTGGCAAGGGACTTAAACCCTCTAACACTCTATGGAACACCATAGAGTCCACCCCACGAAGCTGCCGTGTTCTCCAAGTGAACTGATCTCTGCAGTCTGGAGATCAGCTGTAATTCCAGGAGACCCCATACCGGGGTCATTATATTGGGAGGGAAATGGCCTCACTGGGAATGGCCTCTCCCCATGCACCGTGGTCATAGCAGGAACAAAGACTTTGTAATGTGTGAATAGGCCCTTTGGCTAACCTACCTCCCGGATGTGTAGCAAGGATAAAATGAAAGGGAGGGAATCCATCTATACTTCCCTAAGCTCCATAGGGGAAGGAGACTGGTTTAGAGCCAGTTTGGGGTAGTGGTTAGGAGCGCGGACTCTAATCTGGGAGAACCGGGTTTGATTCCCCACTCCTCCACATGCAGCTGCTGGCGTGACCTTGGGTCAGTCACAAGATCTCTCAGAGCTGTTCTCTCAAGAGCAGCCCTCGAAAGAGCTCTCTCAGCCCCACCTACCTCACAGGGAGTCTTTTGTGAGGAGGGGAAGGGAAAGGAGTTTGTAAGCCGTTCTGAGACACCGAATGAAGGGCGGGGTATAAATCCAATCTCTTCTCTTTCTTCTCTTCTTTAAAAAAGAAACTTTTACAGGTTGGGCTTCTCAAGCGTTCCCGAATTAGTTTATAGCCCAGCATAAGGACATCGTTTGGCATTCAGAGTGCTGCTCAGCCTGCTTTTCCTTCTTGTTGTTCCTTGGCAAAATGCTGACCGGCTTGCTGTTGCTTCTTGTTGTTCCTCATCTAGGTGCTTAATTAGCTTGCTTAATTAGCACACCTGCTTAATTAGCATGCTAACGCAACAGCTGCCTGAGCTATGGATCTCAGGCGTGCTAACTAAGCCCATCTTTCCCCGTGTAAATGAGAGGCTGTACAAGTGCAGAGTTCCACGGGTGAGTTCTTTGGCACCGCCAGCAACACGTATATATACATATTCAAATCTGTCCCTCAGCATCCCAGAGGAAGTGTGACGCGGCCTCCAAAGCGAAGTAATCCTTGCTGTCAGCCTTCTTCTACATCAGCTTTCAAAAGCTGATTTGAATAGCGGTTGCATTTGGCAGCCAGTCACCAGTGTTCCCTCTAAGCTGAGTTAGTGTGCGCTAGCTCACAGTTTTTGAGCCTCCGGCTCGCAGGCCTTTTGTCTCCGCTCAGGAAGGAGGGCTCCAGAGCAAACTGATTTATGCAGCAGCCCAATCGCTCGCTCACAACTCTAATGCCAGTAGCTCACAAAGTAGAATTTTTGCTCACAAGAACTCCACAGCTTAGAGGGAGCATTGCTGGTAGCCCTTTCTCTCATTAGGGTTGCTAGGCCGGCCCACCTCCACCCCTGGTGGGGGATGGTAGGGTAGGGTTGCCAGCTCCTGGTTGGGAAACTCCTGGAGATTTGGGGATGGAGCCTGGGGAGGACAGGGACCTCAGTGGGGGACGATGCCTTAGAGTCCACCCCCCAAAGCAGCCGTTTTCTCCAGGGGCAACTCTGTAGTCTGGAGATGAGCTGTAATTCTGGTCCCACCTGGAGGCTGGCATCCCTCTCTCTCACTGGATTTAACCAGTTTTGAATCCCTGGGGTGATTTAAGAAAGAGTTGGCTCAGATAGTTGCAAGATGGGGGCGGGGCGGGAGACGCTTTTTAGGTCCAGATAGGCATGTACTTGAGCTAAAGTTTAGTCCAACATGGCTTGAGTCTTTGGTTCCAATTGGCCCTTTATTCTGAGAGAAAGTGTGGCCAACTCCTTTTTCAAACAGCTTGAACAAAGGCCTATAAATTGTGGACCTTGTTTGGCTCTAAGATGTGTGGAGGAAGCGTGCAATGTATTCATTTAGCTGTTTTCTACCTTTGACCCGTAAATGCCAAACCCTGATTTTATTTTACCAGTAACCCGTGTTAAAATTTTGGATTATCATTCAGTGCCTGGGCTTGTTCGGCCTACCCATGTCCCACTTTGGCTAATGCTATTACGATAAATTACAGACAGTACAGACAGTATCTGATGAAGACATCTTTAACCCTTGAAAGCTTATACCCCAAAAATCTTGTTGGTGTTTGGTGCTATCGTGCTGTAATCTAGCTCTTCTCAGACAGTACTGTAGTTCTTTTGTGTCTAGCATGGTGGTGGTGGAAAGTGTTGTTGAGTTGTAGAAGTAGAAGAAGAAGAAGAGAAGAGATTGGATTTATACCCCGCCCTTCACTCGGAATCTCAGAGCGGCTTACAAACTCCTCTCCCTTCCCCTCCCCACACCAGACACCCTGTGAGGTAGGTGGGGCTGAGAGAGCTCTGACAGAAACTGCTCTTTTTCAAGGACAGCTCTTATCAGAACTACGGCTTGCCCAAGGTCATCCAGCAGCTGCAAGTGGAGGAGTGGAAAATCAAACCCGGTTCTCCCAGATTAGAGTCCGCGCACTTAACCACGACACCAAACTGTAGCTGACTTGCAGCAACCCGTTCATGGGGTTTTCAAGGCAAGAGATGTTCCAAGGTGGTGTACCATTACCTGCCTCTGCATAGCAACCCTGGTATTCCGTGATGGGCTCCCATCCAAGTACCAACCAGGGCTGACTCTTTTGAGCTTCTGAAATCTGACAATTTCGGGCTATATCTACTATAGCAGAAGTGTAGTAAGGGGTTCTGGTTGCCTCGAGAACCAGGTGGCAGCAGTTAATATGTTTTTCATACATTTGCTAGGTCAGGAGGACGTTTAGGGTGCATAGCAGGAGTTAGGGCTAGGGCACAAAACAAAACCCAGTCTACACATGCCCAGGAGCCTGTTGCCTAAGCTGGGCCATATTAAATTAGTGAGTAGCTGCAGGTTTCGAACTTGCTTATTGCTTCCTGGTGTTCCGGCATGGGGGCACTGGTGCGGTCAGCCAGTCTTTGAGATCATTATACATGGTTTATAGCTGCTCAGAACGGTGGAGTCTGGGAGAGAAATGATAGCTTTGCAAGTCATGGAAGGAGGAAAGGGGGGGAAAAGCCCTCTGAAAAAGCGCTCAACAGTTCAATAAACCTTTAAGGAGACCGGACATCTGTTAGATGGTTACATCTGCAGTCCAACTTCAAAGAAGAGATTCTGCTGACCAGACTTGCTTTTGTTTTTCATCTTGCCTAATAAATTGCCTGGAAATGATCGGCTAGTAAAAGTGTATTCGTTTCTGTTGACGTTTATTGGGAGAGAGGCCCTTTCCAAAGGTAGTTCGGCTTTTGTTGCGCTCAAGGGTCTTCTATTAACAATCAGCTGTATGTCTTTCCAAAGCACCAGTTCAGCATTTGTGTCCCAGACGTGGCTCCCCAGCAAACGGATTTGCTTATGGCATAGATTTTTGAGGGGGAAGCACACATAAGACAAAAATGGTTCCGGTGCCATTTGTTAGAATTTAGAAGAGCTGATTGGAACCGGGGCCCTGACTTGGACAGTCCAGGGTAACCCAGTCTTGTCAGATCTCAGAAGCAAAGCAGGATTGGCCCTGGTTAGTCCTCGGATGGGCGACTGCCGTGGAAGTCCTGGGTTGCTATGCAGAGGCAGGCCGTGGCCAACCACCTCTGCTCGTCTCTTGCCTTGGAAACCCTACGGGGTCAGCTACAACTTGATGCCTCTTTCCACCTCCACTACCAAAAGATGATTCTTCTCTTCCACTGAGATAGATGATGGGTAGCCGTGTTAGTCTGTCTGTAGCAGCAGAGAAGAGTAAGAATCCAGGAACACCTTAAGGGCTAGCAAGAATTGTGGCAGGGGATGAGTTTTCTCGAGTCACTGCTCACTTCTTCAGGTATCTGTTAGCTGCCTTGAGCCAGTCCTGTGGCTAGGTGGGATACAAATCGAAATTATAAATAAATAAATAATTCAAGACCGTTCCAAATGAGTGGTGATGAGTGATAGAGATATCCAGCAGACGGTGCCTTGGCTTGGTAAATCCTGGGGGGGGGGAGTTTGAGCTGTGTAAAGAACGTTACTGCCCAAGGAGTCCTTTCACACTCGGTTCCTTTGATCACCTATAACTTGTAAGGAGGAAAAAATGAGGAAGGGAAAACCCCGTGCAGCACTCTGAGTTCCCTGGAGGAAGGGTGTGATACAAATGTGTTGGATCGATAGGCAATTATTGGAAGGGGGGCCCTGGAGATCTTTTGAACTGCAGAACAGCCCCAGGTATAGCCTGGAGTCCCCCTGCCACACTCACACCACAAAGGAAACGTGGGAAGGTGCCCTAAGAAAAGTGAAGCTGGGGTAAGTTCGGGCAGCCTCACTAACGTCGCTTTCTCTTGTCCCGTGTCTTCCCTGCAGAATGCCACCCCTCCTGTTCCTCCTGCGTCGAGAAATCTGCTGAGAACTGCACAGCGTGTGCACATTCCCGAGTCCTTCACAGAGGCCAGTGCCTGTCGGCGTGCCCGGTGGGGTGGCATGATCGGGAGGCGCACTGCTATCGTGAGTCCTTGAGTGTCTCGTCGCAAGCCAACCACGGTTTATGGGGCATTCAGGTGTTGTTTTTTTAAATAAAAAAATCCACCAGCCCTACCATCCAAAGAAACAAGCCAAGCACGGTTTATGGGGCATTCAGGTGTTGTTTTTTTAAATAAAAAAATCCACCAGCCCTACCATCCAAAGAAACAAGCCAAGCACGGTTTATGGGGCATTCAGGTGTTGTTTTTTTAAATAAAAAAATCCACCAGCACTACCATCCAAAGAAACAAGCCAAGCACGGTTTATGGGGCATTCAGGTGTTGTTGTTTTTTAAAGAAAAAAATCCACCAGCCCTACCATCCAAAGAAACAAGATTTTTTGGGGGGGAGGGGGTGAGCTTTGAGAGTCGAAGCACCCTTTGTCAGGTCTGATTCTCGTGCCTCAAATGTCTTATTGGTCTCACCCCGACCTGGATAGCCCAGGCAAGCCCGATCTCATCAGATCTCGGAAGCTAAGCGGGGCCGACCCTGGCAAGTAAGTGGAAGGGAGACCTCCAAGGAATGCCAGGGCTGGGATGCAGAGGCAGGTTATCAAGCCACCAGTAGGGGTTGCCAGAACTCACCATGACTTCCAGGCACGCAAGCACACACACACACATGCACACCACCAAAAGAAATATTTTGTTTGTCTCTCAGGTGCTTTGGGACTCAAACCTAGCTGTTCTAGACCAACACGCCTGCCCTCCAAAACCATCCCAACAAACCCTGCTTGGGTGTTTCTCTTAGCCCTGTATTCTTCATGACCCTGACCTGGATGCCCCAGGCTTGCCTGATCTCAGAGGTTAAGCAGGGTCGGCCCTGGTTAGCACTCGGATGGGAGACCACCAAGGAAGTCCTGGGTTGCTACACGGAGGCAGGCAACGGCAGAAGCACCCCCTGAATGCCTCTTGCCTTAAAAGCGTCACAGAGTCACTATAAGTTGGCTGCGACTCGATACGACGCATGTCACGATTTGATCTTCCGCTGCCGCGTAACATAAGCGAGGTGGATGAAGCTTTTTTGCAGAACGGAAACCCTTCTTCGTCGGGGTTTCGTTTTCGTTTCCCCGAGGGGAGGAGGGATTGTGCTCCCTCTGAGATGGGGGGGGGGTGTGTGTGTGATGCCTAGCCTCTAGAGAATTAACAAATGTGGAGAGGGAGAGAAAGAAATACGGTTTGCACAATTGTGACATATTGCTGTGGGCCTAGGGGACATTCTTGCTGGTAATGAGCACCTTTTTTGTTGTTTTTAAAGGGCTTCATTAGCTGTTCTGCACTCGAACGGTCAACTGGGGAGTGCTTATGGCTGTTAGAAAGTGTATCTATACGTTTTATTGGGCTTTGCGGTGGAGAAGCCTTGGCAAAGGATGACATAGGAGTCAGGGGGAGCAAGAGAGAGATGGAAACGGGGCAGAAGTGTGGGTGTGATGGTGGGGAAGGACTGAAGCACCTGTTCTTAGGTTGGTGGTGGCGGCTATTGCCTATCCATCAGGGGTCGTTTCGTAGAAAAAGAGCTAGGGGAACTCAGTAGCATAACTCATTAGCATATGCCACACCCCCTGACATCACCGGAAGTGTGTCATAAGGCCACACACCCCGCCCCCAACGGTCCCGGCCTTGCAGCTCCACTGCTGAGCCCCATGAGGGGCCTGGCGGTGGACCTGCAAGGCCGGCGGGAGTGCAAGGAAGCCCCGTGAAGGCCCTCCCTGGCCCCAGGCAGGCAGGGGTGGGGAGAGGCAGGGAGGAAGCAACTTACCCTCCCTCTTCTCCTGCCTCCTCCTGGCTGAATGAGGGCCGGAAGCGGGGCGGCTGGAAGCAGGGGGCGGGGCTTCGTCATGTGCCCCGCCCCCGTACCTCACCCGAGGAAGCTGCGTTCCCCCGCGATCCCCCCCGGTATAAATCGAATCTTCCATCCTCTGCATTCCCATCCCAAAACCTATGCACTCTTTTGCAAAGTCGTCTGCTAGCATGGGTGAGAACATGCACCAACAAGACACCCATGTGATCAGCCATGATGTCTCCCTCCTTGACCCAGGAACCAGCCGGGTACATTCACCAAGAGCATATGCAATCCAAGAGCACAGTGTGCCAAAACCAAAGAAGTGGGATATATTGCAGTAAGGTGCCTATGTAGCGATTCCAGGTTTTTTTTGGTCCATTAAAGTCACATTATTGCGTTGACCATGTGGAACTGCTGTACGTCAGATTTCTCCCCCCCTCCCCAGTCTAGCCCAGTATTACCAGCTCTGGCGAGCAGTTGCTGGACACATGAAGCTGCCTTCTCCTGCGTTAAGATCAGGGGTCGTTTCGTAGAAAAAAGAGCTAGGGGAACTCATTAGCATAACTCATTAGCATATGCCACACCCCCTGCCACCACCGGAAGTGTGTCATAAGGCCACACCCCCTGACATCACCGGACGTGTGTCATAAGGCCACACACCCCGCTCCCAACGGTCCTGGCCGCCGGTACCGGCCTTGCAGCTCCACTGAGGGGCCCGGCAGTGGACCTGCAAGGCCGGCGGGAGTGCGAGGAAGCCCCGCCAAGGCCCTCCCTGGCCCCAGGTAGGCAGGGGTGGGGAGAGGCAGGGAGGAAGCAACTTACCCTCCCTCTTCTCCTGCCTCCTCCTGGCTGAATGAGGGCCGGAAGCGGGGCGGCCGGAAGCAGGGGGCGGGGCTTCGTCATGTGCCCCGCCCCCGTACCTCACCCGGGGGAACTGCGATCCCCCGCGATCCCCCCCCCGAAATGACCTCTGGTTAAGATCCCTGAGGGCATGTTTGGTGTAGTGGTTAGGAGCACGGACTCTAATCTGGGAGAACCGGGTTTGATTCCCCGCTCCCCCACTTGCAGCTGCTGGTGTGACCTTGGGACTCCTTTGAGTAGTGAAGGGCGGGGTATAAATCGAATCTTCTCTTCCTCTTCTTCTTTTTCCTCATCTTCCTCCTCCTCCCCAATTTGAATCCAGTAGCACCTTAGAGATGAACAAGATTTTGGGGGCATAAACTTTTGAGCATGAAAGTTCCCTTAGTCTGATACAGTGACAAAGGTATCTGGCAAAGGGAGCTTTGCCTCTCTAAAATTATATCCTGAAAATCTTAATGGTCTCTAAAGTGGTACTGGACTCTGATCTAGCTGTTCTGCTGAAGGACAACACAGCTACCCTCCAGTGTTCCCTCTAAGCTGAGTTAGTGTGAGCTAGCTCACGGTTTTTTAAGCCTCCGACTCACACCTTTTTGTTTCCGCTCAGGAAGGAGGGCTCCAGAGCAAACTGATTCATGCAGCAGCCAAATTGCTCGCTCACAACTTTAAGGCCAGTAGCTCACAAAGTAGAATTTCTGCTCACAAGAGCACCCTCTAAAACTAACTTGATCTAACGAGGTCAGCATTGTCTGCTCTGATTGGCCGCTGCTCTCCAGATCCTTTACATTGCCCACTACCTGACCCGTTTTTAACTGCAGAGGCTGGAGATTGAACTTGGGACCTTCTGCATGCAAAGCGGATGCTCTACCACTGAGCCATGCTCCTATCCCTGTGGTTTCCCCAGCAGTGCCACCTACCATCCTTTCATTAGACCAGAGGTCTTCAGCCTTTTTGAGCCTGTGGGCACATGTGGAATTCTGACAAGAAGATGATGAAGATGAAGATGATGAAGATGATGATAAAGAAGATGATGAAGATGAAGAAGACAATGATGAAGAAGATGATGATGAAAAAGAAGATGACGAATAAGAAGATGATGATGAAGAAGAAGATGATGATGAAGAAGAAGATGATGATGAAGAAGAAGATGATGATGAAGAAGAAGATGATGATGAAGAAGAAGATGAAGAAGATGATGAAGAAGATGATGATGAAGAAGAAGATGAAGAAGATGATGAAGAAGATGATGATGAAGAAGAAGAAGAAGAGGGAGATTGAATTTATACCCCGCCCTTCACTTGGAGTATCAGAGCGGCTTACACACTCCTTTCCCTTCCCCTCCCCACATATGGGGCAGCTCTTGAGAGAAAAGCTCTGAGAGAACTTGTGACTGACCCAAGGTCCCATGAGAGCTGCAAGTGGAGCAGTGGGGAATCAAACCAGGTTCTCCCAGATTAGAGTCTGCGCACTTAACTGGCTATGTTGGGCAGTGTTCCCTCTAAGCTGTGGAGTCTTGTTAGCAAAAATTCTACTTTGTGAGCTACTGACATTAAAGTTGTGAGCAAGCGATTTGGCTACTGCATAAATTAGTTTGCTCTGGAGCCATCCTTCCTGAGCTAAGACAAAAATCTGTGAGCTGGGGGCTAAAAAAGTGTGAGCTAGCTCACACTAACTCAGCTTAGAGGGAACACTGATGTTGGGTGCAGCAACAAAACGGCTGTTGCAGGAGATGGAGCCAGCTACACAGTTCCTGCCACAGCTTAGCCTCAATAACACAGAATAATAGATCCTTATCTTGTAGTGGCAGCTGCTGCCAAAGCAACCTTTTAAAAAAAATCTGCACACCGAATCAAATCTCCACTAGTCAGTCAGACTCCAGTAGTAAAACTTGGCCCCACCCACTTCCTAAAAACATTCATCGGGCACCAGAAAAAGTATTGCAGATGCCATGGTGCCCGTGGGCATCATGTTGAGGACTGCTGCACTTGACATTCCAGGCACTGAACCTGGGACGTTCTGGGACTGCTTGTCAGTTCTTGGAAGCCGCCCTGAGCCTGCCTAGCGGGGAGGGCGGGGTAAAAGTGAAACAAATAAATAAATTCATTTCAGAAGCCCTCTGCCACTAAAAATGGCCCCAAACTCAACTTACATATGCTTATATATAGAAAACATTCCAAAGTATATTGAATGAAATGGCCCGCTGCTCTGTGTGTTTATAATCTTTCCTGCTTTATTCTTTTTCTATTCTTTTTTGTAAATCAAACGGCTCGGTTTTGTACGTGTGTGAGAGAGAGAGAGAGAGAGAGAGAGAGAGAGAGCGAGCGAGGTGGTGGAGGCAATCCACAATTCTTCCTTGCTCTACAGCATGTGTTTGTTAGGAACGTCAAGACCGTGATGAATGTGGCCCTTAATCTTCAGTAAAGATTCCATTTAATTTGCAGGCTGATTTTTGTGAGTCCAGATCAGGAGGAATGCCTGGCTCATAGCTATACAGATAACGAAGAATTGCCCTTTTTATTTTATTAATGGGAAACGCTTGTGAAAAGTATACAGCCGATTTTTTCCCCTTTTTTGGGGGGGAGAAGCCCGAGGATAGTCTATTTGCCATGAGTTTGACAGACGAGTTAAACCTTCGTCTTTTTTTGTAACCGTGTGTTGGGTTATTGTTTCTCATTTGGCGCCTGCTACAGACTTAAGTTTATGGAGGAGGAAATGTTGCAAAGATACGGGGAAAGCATCTATTTTAGTTGCCTATCTCGCCACACCGGTGCTGGCTATTACGGCAGTAGGAGATCAGAGCCCATATGTGCATGACTGATTGTTTCATTTTCAATCTATGGAATGAGCTTTAGGTACTTAGGTTAGCAAAGCAGCCTGTCAACGACAGGTCCAGTGGGGCAAGGCAGATAGGGAGAGTTTACAGTCCAGTCCAAGAGTCAAGCCAAAGAGATCAAAAGAGTCCGAGCAAAAGTCCCAATCACACAACGCCAAGCCGTAGTCGATAGTCAGAGTCCAAACAAGCCAGTATCGTAGTCAGGAAGCGTAGCCGAGGATCAAGAGCCAGAGGGGTCGTCAAAACGCGGACTGGATTCAGGAACCGGGAAGTCAGTCAGTACAGGATCTCAGGAACAGCGTCTGAGGTGCAGAGCTTCTGGTCCGAAGGACTAGTTTGCCAGCACAGTTTGCTAGCAGCCAGCGGTCTGTTCAAATAGCGTGCTGGGTCGTTATCTCATTAGTCCTTGATTCTGTTAGTAATCTGAGCTTAATGATCGCCGACCGTGCAAGTGTGCCTCCTTGCGCCTGGTTGCCAAATCCCGGCGTCTCTGATTCCTCAGCCAGTCAACAGGTGGCAGAGAATCGGGTGGCGTTTTGCTGGGGCCAGGCATTGCCCGATCGGCTTCAGGTGCAAACTGACCTGGGGTTTGTCGTTCATCCTCCCCGGCACTTAGGTTTGGTGAGGACTCTCGTGCTTCTGATGATGTTAAAGGCACAGAGTCCTCAGTTTCAGAGCTCCCAGGCACCGGGTCGGGTACAGGCATCACACAGCCCTTATAGGGCTGGGGGAGAGCTCTGTAACTTTTTTAGCACGAGGGTTAATCCGGCCCTGGTGCTAGAGCTGCAGCTATTGCTCAAGAGGACAGTGCACCTTTTTGTATGCGGCCGTTGAACGCGTCGTAAATTCGGTGTAATGGACGCGTTCGCTTCTTCCACTTCTGCTGCCAAACTCCCTCAATGGTTAAGCAGCTCCGAGCGAACATCTGCTGGGTTTTGTCCTTTGCAAAGTAAATGTTTTGCCTTTTGTCAAAGATGTTGATTGTCTCTCTGTCTCCCTGTGCCCCTCCAGCATGTCATCCCTCTTGCGAAACATGCCGGGGCCCTACAGATGCTGACTGTGCAACCTGTCAACCCCACGCCACGTTTGCAGATGGAAGATGTAGGACTACCTGCAAGGAACAGCAGTACCTCAACCTGGTGGGATATTGTGTCGGTAAGTCCACCAGGAATATGCTCCAGCAGGTGTCCCCAGCCTTTTTTTAGTCTTGGGGAAAACTTTGGGATTCTGACACAGTGTAGTGGGTGCGGCAACAAAATGGCTGCCGCAAGAGGTGGACCATGCCATAAAATGGCTGCTGCAGCTTCTCTTCAGTCACTCAGTGAAGATCCTTCTGCTGTAATGGTGGATGCTGCCAGTGTAGCATTTAAAAAAGTCTGCAGTCAATCAAACCTCCACTGGCCGTTCAGAAGCTTTCGTCCACTTTCTAAAACCACTTGGCGGGCACCAGGGGAGGTGGCTGTGGGCATCATGGCATCCAAGGGCACCGCGTTGGGTACCCCTGCTCTACGGTCTTCAATACAAGTTGTGGTTCCTCTGTCACATTTCTATCCTGTCCAGGGTTCCCTCTAAGCTGTGCAGTCTTGTGAGCGACAATTCTACTTTGTGAGCGACTGTCATTAAAGTTGTGAGCAGGGGTCGTTTCGTAGAAAAAAGAGCTAGGGGAACTCATTAGCATAACTCATTAGCATATGCCACACCCCCTGACATCACCGGAAGTGTGTCATAAGGCCACACCCCCTGACATCACTGGACGTGTGTCATAAGGCCACACACCCCGCCCCCAACGGTCCCGGCTGCCGCCGCCACTGGCCTTGCAGCTCCACTGCCAAGCCCCATGAGGGGCCCGGCAGTAGACCTGCAAGGCCAGCAGGAGTGCAAGAAAGCCCCACGAAGGCCCTCCCTGGCCCCAGGCAGGCAGGCAGGGGTGGGGAGAGGCAGGGAGGAAGCAACTTACCCTCCCTCTTCTCCTGCCTCCTCCTGGCTGAATGAGGGCCGGAAGCAGGGCAGCCTTCCTGAGCTAGGACAAAAAATGTGTGAGCCGGAGGTTAAAAAACCTGCGAGCTAGCTCACGCTGACTCAGCTCGGAGGGAACACTGATTCCTGCCCTTCCCCTGGGGTGCTCATTTATTTATATATGTATATATATATATTTTAATGGATTAACTTGTATACTGCCCTTCAGCCTACTAGCCAGCCATAACGACTCCCAAGCTAGTTTCACATGAAAGCAAATTGAAAACAGCGAAGATACGAAGAGGTCTCTTGGGATATGGGATAGTCCGTCTTTTCCCTCCACCCCCGTCCGCCACGTGCTCTGGCTGTTGTGCTGTTATTTTTCTCGCTCGTGTGGCCTCCGTTTGATGTAGGGTTGCTGGCTCTGGATTGGGGAATTGTTAGAGATTTTGGCGGTGGAGCCTGGGGAAAGAAGGGTTTGGGAAGGGGAGGATATCATGCCCTAGAGTCCATCCACCCTTTGAAGCAGCCATTTTCTCCTCTCTCTCCTGGAAATCAGTTAAAATTCCTGGAGATGTTCAAGCCCCACCTGGAGGCTGGCAACTCGAAAGCGATGATGGCCATTTTCAACAGTGGCCCCAGTCCCCCCAAAATGGCCTTCTGTATAGAAGTTTTGCTTTTTGCTTCTATATTCACATGCCTTCTCCTATGATGTCTTTTGATAACATGCTGTGTCTTAGTTTCCTGTTGCAAGCCAAATGGTGAGGCCAAATGGCCTCAGTAGCCGTGCCATATAACCACACATTCTTTCACACCTCTAAGTGGAAGAGCCAGACCTGATGGCTCCTGGCTCTGGCCCGCATGCAGAAAGTCACGTAGGCAGTGGAGAAGCTGGAGTTTGGGGTCATGTGACTGCAGGCGTGGTCTCCAAACTTTTAGCCTATCCCCACACGCAGCTATGACAACCAACAATTGGGCACATCCCATGCCCACTCGCAGTTGGCTGATGGCCACGGCTGATTGTGACTGGAATTGGGCTATAATTGATCGATCCCGATGGGAATGAGCTCTGTTGCTCTTAGCTCTGCTCTTAGCTCTCCCTTCTTGTCATTGTCTGTTTATTGCACCTGTAAATGCTGTCTCTTGGAAGACAAAGAGCTGCTTTGTGAACTGGAGCACATGGGTGCAAGGATGGGATTTCTCTTCAAAATCCCTTGGTACTTGGACAATCCTGGACTGTGGGTGTTCTGACTTGGTAACTATGAATCATTAATGTTTAGTTAAGGCAAAGAGCCATAGGGTTTTCTTGTTTTCAGTGATATCTTATATAGTCTGTTTTGCTATGCTCTGTACAGAATAAAAATTATTCTTATTTCTAATGGGTCTCTGATGTTGTAACTTGCATTCCAAGCCTAACTCTTGCGCCTTCTGCTCACCATATAAGCTACCCTTTGTAAGATCAAGTGTGCCTCTCTGGAGTGAGTTGCTAATGGGTTCTGTCCCAGGTGCCACCTAAGTGTTTGGAATCTCTCCCTTAGGAAAAGCAGGGACTAGTGAAAAGAGGTTCTGGTGGCAAATTGTCTGGAAACCAGAGAGGGTATAGACCATCTCGTGGTTTGTTGTTTAATGTACTGAAAAGTACAGGGTTCCCTCCCATTCCTGGACTGGCTTGGGTGGGCTAATCCCTGTACACCTTCCTGAGGAAGTGAGGAAGGTTCTGACTCTAGCAGTGTTCAGGAGTTGCTGTAAAAAAGTGCACTTTAGGAAGGTGTTCTCAGGAGTCTCGCCTTTCCGAATTAGCTATCTCTGGCTGATTTATCTATTATAGGTTTAGAATAGATGCGATTGGCAGGCCGTGGCCAGATTTGTTGGTTTTATGTCTCGTGGCTGTCTTGAGTTCCCGTATGAGGAGAAGAAAGGCAGGATACAAATATTTTAATAAAATGAAGAAGAAACAGTCCCATTCCATCCCCACACGTGCTGCATAGCAAATTCCTGCACGGATAGTTGACTGGTCTCATTTTTCTCTCAGCTACCCTCTGCCGTGGGTTTGGCTCACAGTCAGAGACTTGTCCAGTGTTATGGAACAAGCACAATGTGTCATGTTCGGGAGAAAACAGACAAGACAAAAACCACACATCAGTTTGCCTCAGAGCTGTGTGAGAAAGCCAGAGGAGGCCTAACCCTTCATCCACTCCTTGGTTTGGATGGCAGGTATCTTTTCAGGAGGCATGGGGGGGGGTAGATTTAGGGATTGCTATTCTATTTTTGGTTTTAACTGGAAAATGCTTTTAACTATTATTGTCAGCTGCCCTGAACTACGAATAAAGGCAGGATGTAAATGTTTAATAAATAAATAAGATAAGATAAAATCTGACTCTCCTGCTCCACTACTAGTGTTGTAAAGGGGGAAAAAAGAATATGTTCTGTGAAACATTGCATTTAAGAGGAAGAAGTTAATAATGAAGCAGAGGCCCACTTGTGATTAATGGCTGAAGGTCTTTGTTGCATCTGTATGAACTGTTCCTAGTGATACCATTCCCCAGGTGGGGGTGGGGGATCCCCCACTTTTGTGGGCTCCTGCCCGCCTGGCCAGCAAAAGGAAATTCCCCCCACCTCCGATGCTGTGCATGACACACTGACGTCACCTGGAAGTGACTTCAGCATGTTGGGGGGTGCCATGCTGTGCTTTTTGGACAACACTCTGTGCTTTGAGGCTGTTTTTACTATAGAGTTTTCCCAAAAAGCAGAGTGTCGCCCCCGATGTTGCTGATGCGCTGACATTACTTGTGGGTGATGTCAGTGCATCACATGACATCCCTGCCCACCCCTGCAATGCTCCGCAAATCCCCCCGCCGGCATGACGAAGGGACCTGTTAACCCTAGCTGTTCCTTCTCCATTCTGTCTTCACAACCCTACAAGTCAGGACAGACTGCATGTATGTGATTGGCTTGAGGTCGCCCTGTGAGTCTTGTAGTAGAGGGTCCGACTGTGAATCACATTTTCCTTGTGTCCTTGCTTGGTCCGCTATGGGGAATTTCAGTCAGACGTGCTCCGTGAGTTCCATGCGTGGAAATCAGTTTGCAAGTCCACAGGGCCCAATTCAGATTGGGACTGTGGGTGGAGGGAGGATAAGCCTTCCACCCTGATCTGAAGTGGACCTGGGGAGTCGGTATTTTCACCACTGTGAGAAATTTACTTGTAGCCACCCGTCGATATAAATTGCCCCCATGTAGCAAACAGCACGTCGCTGGGGCCTTTTCAGATCTGGAAAGTGGCAGGGGGAAAGCGTGAGGCCCTTTCTCCCAGCATCATGTTGTCCTGCTTTGAGTCAACATGCCTGGGAATTGAGTTCCAACCACGGTACTGGCAGCACCCATCTGGTCAAAAGTTCTCGGGGCAGATCTGGGGATTGGGCTTGCCAACCTCCAGGTGGGGCCTAGAGATCTTCTGGGATTACAGAGGATCTCCAGATGACAGAGATGGCTGCTTTGGACTTGATGGCCTTACGCCCATTGCGGTGCTTCCCCTCACCAAACCCTACTGTCCCCGGACTCCACTCCCAAATCTCCAGGAATATTCGGACTTTGAGCTGGCAGCCCTACCTGAGGACATGGTAATACAGAGCTTGGCACGGAGTGGGTCAAGTTTTGGTAACTGGTGTAAAGCTAGTATTCTGCGGGTAGTATTTATTAACTATATTTTGGCCCCGTTTCTCTTCCATGTATGTGTTTGGGAATTTTTTAAAAAATAAAATAAATGGTTTTTAGCAGGTCACACAGAGCTATGAGTCCCAGATAAATGAAATTTTAAAAATGTATGGCTGAGTCTATATTGTGGGCCACCTGTCAGAGAAATTGATTAGGTCTGAATTGAGTTGAGTTTTTTAATATATGAGAGGCCAGGACTGTCAGGAAGGGATCCTCAGAAAAGGTATATTGGCAGAGCTTTGAATGATGGATGGGCTATGTCAAGAGAGGGGGTGGGTGGTGAGAAAGTTAAGATTTATTCATATAGGTAGTGGACATGATTCACTGGGAAAGTGCACAAGACCCATTGAAATGAATGGAAGAGATCCTCAGAAATGGTATTGGAAGGACTTTGAATGAAGAACATAAGAGCCCTGCTGGATCAGACCAGTAGTTCATCTATTTTAAAAAACATACCTCATATAGTGGCCAACCAGTTCTTCTGGAGGGACAAAAACAGGGCATAGAGGCCAAGGCTTTCCCCTGATGTTGACTCTTGGCTGTGGTATTGGTATTCAGAGGCTTAGTGTCTCTGAATGTGGAGGTTCCCCTCAGTCACCAATGGACCATAAACTATGTCAAGAGAGGGAATGTGTGCAGAGAAAACTAAGATTCTTTCATATATAGAGAGGACACTGTCTGCTGGGAAAGTGCCCAAGACCCGTTGGAATGAATGGAAGAGGTCTTCAGAAAAGGTATATTGGCAGAGCTTTGAATGATGGATAGGCTATGTCAAGAGAGGGAATGGGTAGGGAGAAAGCTAAGATTTATTCAAGTAGACAGTGGACATAAGCCACAGGGAAAGTGCACAGGAGCTATTGAAATGGATGGCAGCTGTATGAAAGTGTCACCATTTTAGTGGGATGTGCACCTGATGGCTTTCTATCCTGTACATTTTTATCCCACCCTTGGGACTGACTTGCAGGCTCTGAGTATCATGTGCCAGAACTCAGGCAAGTCAGGGTCATTCAGTCCATGGTCAGGGGTCTAGAAGTCAGGCAAGGCAGAGTTGTTCAGTCCAAAGTCAGGGGTCCAGAAATCAGGCAAAGCAGAGGTGGCGGCTTAGCATCTGACATCCACGCCTAACAGCCTCTTTTGTCTGATTTTTATAGCCCCATGCCTAAGAGTCATGCTTGCAGCCAGCTGCTCAGAAGCAATCCTGCAACTACTCATCTTTGTTATCAGCAAGCAGCTGGCGTCGGCCCAGGAGGCATGCACTTTGCCGTCTTGACTGTAACTCTGTTCTCAGTTTCCATCTGTGGCGCTCTAAGGGTGTGGGTGATTCTGGTTGGCTGAGATCGGCCAACTGAGGTTCACCTGCTGAATCAGGGCTGGAGGGTGTCAGTGGCTCTGCACCAGCTATTGGCTGTGAATCCTGACAAGCCTGCAGCTCATTTTCCTGCTGGTCAGTGTCTCCTATTAACTCAAGGCTGGATACATGGGGCTCCTCTTCTGAGGAGTCCTCGCTGTCGCTGAGCCCTGGCTGACCCACGACATCCTTTTCATAAGGAGCCCAGACCAATATATATGGTTCTCCCTTTCACGTTTTATTCTTAACAACAACCTTGCAAGGTAAGTTAGACCCGAGGACAGTGATTAGCCAAACATCACCCAGCAAGCTTTATGGAAGAACATGGATTTGAACTCAGCTCCCCCAAGTCTATCCACTACACCCCTTTGACTTCTCAGTGGATTGCGCACAGTCCATGTTGCACATCTCAGCCAGGAGATGCTAATTGCACTTACCTATTTAAAAGAGATGCATTGCGTTTTAATCTACCGGGAGGGCAAAGCATAAACGCTGCCTGGGAATCGGTCCAGTCACTTCAATGCTTTAATGTGGCCATTTTTCCTCTCCGCTTATTGAGGGGAAGATAAGACTGGAGAGGCTTATGCCAGCACTCAGCGCTTCCAAAAAAGATAATGCATCAGGGGGAGGGAGAATGAATAAAGGGAAAAATGCAAAAGGCTTCAAACATTATCCTTCTCGAGTTCATCACGATGACCCACTCCCCTTCACTACGTTTTATTTGGCGTTCGGGAACCAAAACGCTTATTTCTTTGATCTTGAGAAATCATGTCTCACAGCTTATTTGTTTTCTCCTACAGCCAAGTTATTATTTTTGTCTTCCAGCAGCAGAGATGGAGAAAGCAGAGATTGGTACTGATAGGAAAAAGGGGTTGGGGGCGGGGGGAGAGAGAGACTCGAGTCCAAATTAATTTTGCAGCTTCCCCCCCCCCCTTTGGTGCCTCTTTCTTCACTTTTTTTTTTTTTAAAGAGCTGGCTTGCTTTGCCTGCCAGAGTTTCAGTTAAAAGATCACAGGCGGTAAGAACTGGGGAAGATTTTTCTGTGCCTGGGATCTCACAGAGTCGCGGTGTAGCCAGTTCAGGTTAGGGGGACCCGTGCTCTGACTTGGTACAAGGCAGGCTCCAGAGAGGAAGGCTTGTATCCTGTCACTTTGCTCAGCCAAGTTCGGAGCCTCCCTCCTTTGGTGGAAGAACCACTTGGTTAGAGAGGAAGGCTCCCACGGGTTAGAGAAAGACTAATAGCATCTCCAGCATGCGGCTAGCATCTGGTGGGAGACTCACCGTTCACCGGCAGCATAATGATGTTGCCATTGACGCACTGACATTGCTTTGTCACGCTTCCACTCCCCTGAGTCCACAGGCAGAGGGTTGGACAGATCCAGGGCTCGGCCTCGGAACCTTGTGAGAGGAGGGTTTTTTAAAAAATATCACCCAGGCAGTGTTCCCTCTAAGCTGAGTTAGTGTGAGCTAGCTCACAGTTTTTTAGCCTCCGGCTCACAGATTTTTGTCTTAGCTGAGGAAGGAGGGCTCCTAGAGCAAACTAATTCATGCATCAGCCAAATCACTCGCTCACAACTTTAATGCCAGTAGCTCACCAAGTAGAATTTTTGCTCACAGGACTCCACAGCTTAGAAGGGAGCCTTGCACCCAGGTCTTTCTCTCTCGCTCCCGTACTGTGTCCCGGAGATCCCTCTCTCTGGAACCTGCCGGTTCGCATAGAGTCACGGGCTCTTCCTCCCTGGCTGTTCGATCTGCTTTCTCTTAAATCATTAGCCTCTGGCCCAGCTTCCCCCTCCTGGCCCCCCCTCCTGTTCCTCCTCACCGAAGGGGGGGCAGTGAGCCAGGCTGGCTCGTAATCCCGACACCTGTGCTCCCTCCCAGCCACTCAGTCCTCCTGCCGCCCTCTGCTCCTGCCTCAGTTCCCTCCTTCTGAGCCCTCCGGCCCGGTCTCTCCCTGGCTCCGTGGTGGCTGTGCGTCTCAGTTTGGTCCTTGATGCCCCCCCCCCCCTTCCGACTCCGTGCATCGGGCAGAGAGTTGAGCTGCGTCTTTGTGCCCCACGCCCTCAGTGAGTCCCTGGGTCAAGGCCGGGGGAGCCAGGACCAGGGCGACCCCTGGACACACTTCTTGCTGTTGATGACTCTGGTAGTGAAAACGGTAATTAAGAAGTAAGTAAGGCATCACTTCTGGCATGAACGGAAGTGATGTCATTGTGTTTCCAGCTACTCTCTCACATATTTGGGCAAAACTCTATGGTTTCTCCGCAGAGTTTTGCCTGAGTTCTAGAGGGTCGATGGTGTCGTGATGATGTCACTCCTGGAACCCTGGTGACCAGCCCCTTTCCCCCTATTTTTCACTGCCCAGCTGATCAGTGTCTGAAAGGGCCACTGGGGGTGGGAGATACCCTGCCTCCCCATGGGAACATGGCAGTCCCAAAGGCTGACCAGAGGGGCAGAATAATCTCAGTGGTAGCTGTCGTGGGAATTGACCTGATTTGAAGTGAGGTTGGTTAGTCCTTTTCAGCTGCTGCCTCCAAATTTTGGAACTCCTTCCCCACCCAAGGTGATAGCAATGCCATCTCTGCAGAAGAAGAAGAAGAGTTGGTTTTTATACCCTGCTTTTCTCTACCCTAAGGAGTCTCAAAGCAGCTTGCAATTGTCTTTCCCTTCCTCTCCCCACAACAGTCACCTTGTGAGGCAGGTGGGGCTGAGAGAGTTCTGAGGGAACTGTGACTGGCCCATGGTCACCCAGGAGGCTTCACGTGGAGGAGGAGTGGGGGAATCAAACCCAGTTCTCCAGACTAGAGTCCAGTGCTCTTAACCACTACACCATGCTGGCTGTGCAAGTTTTCCATGCTAAGTTGTAGACCTTTCTGTTCCTCAAGACCTTTGAGCTGAATTGATTGATCATGGGATAGCATCTGTTGTTTTGCAGTGCCATCCTACGTAGACTTAGACCCGTCTTAGCCCATTGACTTCAAGGGACTTAGAAGGGTTGCATTCTGCTTAGGATGGCACTCTTAGAGATAGGGGGGAATTTCACATTACCCAGTTTCCCCCGGTTTCAAGCCGGTAATCTTCCGTTTTGAAGTGAACTGGTACAGGGCTGCCATTTCACACATGGCTTGCCCCTACCGGAAATGAGCCGGATCAGAAGCGGTTTGGCATTTCAGACTTACACCGCTTTGTTTTCCCGCCATTTTCTTCCTACGCGGGTGATTGATTTTAAAAAAAGTTCGATTTATAGCGTTATATTGCTATAACGCTATACCGAACGCCAAACGATCGCAATAGCGATCCCATTGGAGTTTGAAGTTCCGGTATAGCGTTATAGCGATATAACGCTATAAATCGAACGTTAAAAAAAAAAAAGCCCGTGCGGGCAAAAAACGGCGGGAAAAAAGCGTAACAGAACCGGGAGAGGGAACTGAAGACTACTCAGAAGCGGTTGAGAGGTAAAACGCTTCAGTCCCGGTTCCTAAACGGGACAGAAGCTTTTGTGTATGAAATGGCAGTTACATTCCGGTAGGGAACCGATTCTCAAACGGGTTCTGTCTGAAATGACAGACCAGAACCCGTTTGAGAACCGGTTCCCTACTGGGAGATATCACCTGTCTGAAATTCCCCAGGGTTTCCAACTCCAGACTGGGAAATTCCTGCAGCTTTGGGGGCAGAGCCTGCAAAGGGTGGAATTTGGGGAGGGATCTCACCTAGACTCTATGGTAAACCATAGAGTATGCCCTTTGCAACTCCCATTTTCTCCAGGGGAACTGATTTCTGCTGTTTAGGGGTCAGTTGTGATTTCAGGAGAACTCCAGGTAGGGTTGCCTGGTTCCCCCTGGGCCCCCTAGCTCCTGTTTTCTGCTGCTGCTTTGGCAAACAGCAGGAGAAGATTTTTTTAAAAAAAAAAATCACTGTCAGGTGATGGGATTGCATCACTTTGGCCCCTGCCACACGAGGGAAGAAGGGACGGCCAAAGTGCGGCTTTTAAAAAGCCACACCTAAATAGGCACGCGGCGGCGGGATCATACAGATCCCCTGAGCCGCTGTGCATTTGCTCCCCGGCACGATCAGATGCCGGGGAGATGGGGAGAAAGGCACGGGAGTCTGCTGAACTGCGCATGTCGGAGCATGCGCAGTTCGGCAAGGAGCCGGGGATGCGCCGGCGAAAGAACGCGCCGGCGATCCCACGGCCAGCGTTGCTGCGGCCGTTCGAAAAGAACCACCTCGGTAGGTGGTTCTTTTTTGGTGCGGATCATCGCTGGAAGGGCCGGATAGGGGACGGACACGGTACGCTTCCCAGATGTTGCGGTGGGATCGCGCCCGTTTGCTCCGCCCCCGTTCCGTCCCTCTCCCGGCCCTAATCCTCTCGTGTGGACAGGGCCGTAGAGGAGAACCCAGATGTGACATCAGTCTCCTCTAAGAATTGCTGGAAACTCTGCTATTAGGTTGGGCTAATATCAGTTCCAGGTTTCCCCTAGAACTGACATGAAACTGTTGCCAACAATGCGCCAACAGTGCTTCTGCATGTTCGAGTCTAGGCCATACTTGTGGGTCGTCACCCCTAGTCAGAGTCATCTGAAGCAGGTGTACTTGGAAGAACGTCCCATTTTGTTCCATGGGGCTTACTCTCAGGAAATATTGTTAGGAAGTCAGCCTTTCAGTGCCATCCTGAATAAAGTTATACCCTTCTAAGTACACTGTTAGCATGCTAAATTTGTTCTGGACAAAGAGGTGATACAATAACCATCTTCAAGTACCTGATGGGCTGTCATAGAGAGGACGATGCGGAGTTGTTTTCTGTTGCCCCAGAAGGTCGGAACAGAACCAACGGGTTGAAATTAAATCAAGAGTTTTCGGCTAAACATTAGGAAGAACTTCCTGAC
>NW_015163629.1:84023-103308 GCF_001447785.1 Gekko japonicus
AGCGGTTCCTCAGCGGAGCAGGCTTCCTCGGGAGGTGGTGGGCTCTCCTTCTCTGGAGGTTTTCAAACAGAGACTAGATGGCCATCTGACAGCAGTGCTGATTCTGTGAACTTAGGCAGATCTTGAGAGGGAGGGCAGGGAGGGTTGTCTCAGTGCTTAGTTCTTGTGGCCCTTTCTTACATGCCCAGGGAAATGTGGATCACCACTTAGGGGTCAGGAAGTAATTTTTCTCCAGGCCAGTTTGGCCAGGGATCCTGGAGGTTTTTTGTCATCTTCTGGGCGTGGAACAGAAGTCATTGGGGGTGTGGGTGGGAGGTATTTGTGAATTTCCTGCATTGTGCTGGGGGTTGAACTAGATGGCCCTGGAGGTCCCTTCCAACTCTATGATTCTATGGTAGCAGTGTTGGTCTGCAGTAGAACAGTGGCACGTTTAAGACCCAATGAAGTTTTAAGCTTTTGTGTGCATATTCACTTCTTCAGTAGAACAGTTAGAGTCCAGTAGCACCTTAGAGACCAAGAGAGCACTGCGATCAGGGTCCCAACATTCTGCTTAGAGATAGGGTTTCCTATGAGGAATGTCCTATGAGGAAAGGTTAGGGTGCTTAGGGCTCTTTAGCTTGGAGAAACGACGACTGAGGGGTGACATGATCGAGGTTTATAAGATTATGCATGGGAAAGAGCGGGTAGAGAAAGAAGTCCTTTTCTCCCTTTCTCACAATACAAGAACTCGTGGGCACTCCATGAAATTGCTGAGCGGTCGGGTTAGAACGGATAAAAGGAAGTACTTCTTCACCCAAAGAGTGATTAACACTTGGAATTCACTGCCACAGGAAGTGGTGGCGGCTACAAGCATGGACGGCTTCAAAAGGGAATTAGATAAGCATATGATGGCTTCTAATGTCCTGGTCCACTGGTGGACCTTCTGATGGCACTGGTATTTCTGGCCACTGTGTGATACAGAGTGTTGGACTGGATGGGCCTTTGGCCTGATCCAACATCGGCGTCTCTTATGTTCTTATGTTCTTATTGACTGACCCTTCCCGGACCAAAGGATGCCAGGCTGGCTATAACCAGGGCTAGGGCTTTCTCGGTGGCGGCTCCTCTCTGGTGGAATGAGCTCCCAGAGGAGATCAGGGCCCTGCGGGGCCTCATGCAGTTCCGCAGGGCCTGCAAGACGGAGCTCTTCCGCCAGGCTTTCAATTAGGAGCTGCCCCGAGAGAGAACCAGGTTCCCTGAAGTCATCAAAACAGCCTGTGCCAGCCGCGCAATGTGAGATATGGGTCGACCACGAGGATGGTATAATGAAGGTCGACCGCCATCTTACATTTATTTTAACTCGTTAATCTTCTAATAACTTATTAGGATCACCACCTGTTAGTACCTTTTAACGTTGACATTGTTATATGGCTTTAGGATTATCTAAATTAGTTATTGTTTTTATTCCTTTTGTAAGCTGCCCTGAGCCGGCCTTGTAGGGGAGGGGGGGTATAAATTTAATAATAAAGAAAACTAAATAAATAAATAAGCGTTTCAGGGTGTGAGCTTTCAAGAGTCAAAAGGTCCCTTCAGACTCGTGTCTCACAAAGGGAGACTCTTGACTCTTGAAAGCTTCTTCCCAGTCGCTCCTGTTGGTCTCTAAGGTGCTACTTGTCTCAAACCTAAGTTTGTTTGGGTGATTTTTTTTAAACTGTCCTTTTAACTGCAGATTTGAACTGTAACTTTTGTTTATTTTTAGCCATGGGTGGGGTCCTTTTTGGCTGAAAGGCAGCATATAAAAATAAATAATAGGATCGTGAACCAGTACTTCGTATCAAAATCATCCAGGGGTCATTTCCTGCAGGAGCGCACAGGAGCGGAGCTCCGGCAGTAAAGAGCCCAGGGGGCGGGCACATGCAACAAGCCCCACCCCCTGCTCCCAGCAGCCCTCAGTCAGAGCAAGAAGCAGCCAGGTAAGCTGCAGAGCCCCCCCCCCGGTCCAAAACAGTCCAGTGGCACCTTTAAGACCAAGTTTTATTCAGGTACAAGCTCTCCCTCCTCTGCGGGGACAGATCTGCACATTCTCTCCCCCCCCCCAATAGCTAGCAATCCAAAACAGTCCAGTGGAGCCTGAGCGGTGGGTGTTGCCTTCTGACAGACTCCTGGTGATGTCAGGGGGTGTGGCATATGCAAATAAGTTATGCGAATGAGTTATGCGAATGAGTTCCTGCACCTCTTTTTCTACTAAATGACCCCTGAAATCATCAGCCCTTTTCTCCAAGTGATTTTTGCGTGTTCATGGGATTCCTTGAAAACCGGCCCCAGCCTGCTGGGATGGCCAATGTAATTTTTATATTCCCATGAAATTTAACTGTGACTTACCTAGAGGACCATATGCATTCTAATGCATGAATGAACATCTCTTGAACATGAGGTATCCCACATCAAAGGAAGGGCCCCGCACAACATATGGTTCCATCTCCGTTCATCAAAATGATGGTGCTAGAAACTTGAAAATGGAAAGAGCAAATAGAATGCTTGAGCTATTTTGGATGTGACTTGACAGCACTTTACACACAGACACACAAACGCACGCACGCACACACGCACACATACTTGTTTCTGTGACCTGAGTCAAACTTTAACCTCCTTCAAGAGATCTTTCCTCATCTTGCTTGATCGCTCGTTCCTGCAGTCAGCCAATCAAATCTGATTTATTGGAAAAAACACTCATATTTCCATAAGCTGCATAATTTGCATATATTACTAGATTTGCTGTGAGCTTGAAGGATTTGGCATGGCAGCGGCGTGTCACGGAGAGTTGGTTTTTGATTTGTAATGTGCGTCCGTCCCTTTTTCCTGTGCCTCAATCTCTGAACACTTATGGAAATGTCACTTTGTAAATTCATTTCTGCAGGTTATTAATCATCAGCTAACAAGCAGCTGTCACATAACACCATGCAACTGAAAACACTACATTTATATTATACAATGTGTGTCTTATTATCGGAAGGGCTTTTTTGAGGGGAAACCCCCCCCCCATACACCTGAGTTCTATAACAATATTTTCATAGTTATCTAGTCATCCATCAATGTTAATTCAGAATGTTCTTTCTCGGATCCTCGAGGGAGAACAGTGTGTTGGAACTTCAAGGGAACACTTTTTTGCATTCAAAGTCACATCTTATTCTTTCGGTACCCGGAGGGGAAATTGTTTGCTGATTGCAACCTAATTGCAACAAGAGATGCCAGTGGCAAAAAAAGAACATTTTAACTGTGGGAGACTTAAAATTTTTTTTCTCCCAGTGTGTCTCAGCAAGGAAAATGGCTCTTTCTGTCTTTCGCAAGGGACAGCAGTTACTCAGGTTGAAAGAAGGCTGGAGGCTACGTGAACCAATTAACGGGAGTTAATTTAATTGGCAAATGAGAAGAACCTTTCTAAAAGCCAGCAGAGGTGGGATTCCAGAAGCATGTGATTTATTTGTCCGTTTCTTTTACGGGCTGCGATGTCATGTACTGCTCTGCCGCAGTGTTTTTGCAGCAGTTTACAACAATTTACGAAAACGCTTTGTAAAAATCAACCCAAGCTGCACAACAGCGGGGCACAGAATCGTAAGCAGTGGCGGTACAGCAGCTTGCAACGATAGCCATGAGAACAAAACGAAGTGGAACGAGGAATTTTGGAGGGCCGGGTACAATGAGTTTTATTTATTGCAACTTGTATTCCTCTCTTCCAAGACATCAGGAGGGCAATCCCATGGTATTTTCTCCTACAAGCCCCAGCAAGGCTAGGCTGAAAGAAAAATTATTGACCAAAAGCCGCAGAATGGGTGGTATGACTGAAGGGAAATGTCTGAATCATCTGTACTGTGATATGAGTTTGCTTTTGATGGTGCCAGCGTCACAGTGCGTGAGCCTTTGAATTTCCTAGATGCAACAACACACGTGGAATGAGCAGGATCATACCTGCTGGTTCTGCCCTTGAACTCTGCACACAGATTGGCTCTTCTGCAGAGATTCGATGCAGGCACAGTTGCGTATTTGCAGAGATTGGGGTGAATCAAGAGGTGGGATTCCGCACCCTGCCAGATAACGCATTCATTCACCTTACCTAGTCAACATGAGGCTGGAAGAGAGTTCTACAAATACCATGCACTGCCAAATAGACAAATAAGTGGGTTTTAGATCAAATGCAGCCTGAACTCTCCCTAGAAGCCAAAATGACTAAACTGAGGCTATTGTACTTTGGTCACGTTATGAGAAGGCAAGAGACACTGGATAACACAATATTCACAAGGTGCTGCCGGACTCAAATCCTGCTCTTCTACTGCTGAGCAACATGGCTACCAGGCCCATAGCCAGGATTTTTGTTATTAGTGGGGCAATTTTTTTCCTGGTGACGCTGAAGTTCTCAGTGCAAAAAAGAAAAGCCATTTAGCCAATAGAAAGCTGTTTCCAGGATAGATCTCTACATTGCAAGCCATCGACCAGAGGCTTTTCTAGCAAGGGAGGAAGGCTGGGGATATATTGTGCCACTTGAAGAAATGGTACCGTTCTCCCTTTCTCACAGTACAAGAACTCGTGGGGACTCAATGAAATTGCTGAGCGGTCGGGTTAGAACGGATAAAAGGAAGTACTTCTTCACCCGAAGAGTGATTAACACTTGGAATTCACTGCCACAGGAAGTGGAGGCGGCTACAAGCATGGGCGGCTTCAAAAGGGAATTAGATAAGCATATGGAGCAGAGGTCCATCGGTGGCTATTAGCCACAAGGGATAGATAGGGGCTCTGGGGCAAGTGATGCTCTGTCTTCTTGGTGCTTGGGGGGGTCAACAGTGGGAGGGCTTCTAATGTCCTGGTCCCACTGGTGGACCTCCTGATGGCACTGGTATTTCTGGCCACTGTGTGACAGAGTGTTGGACTGGATGGGCCTTTGGCCTGATCCAACATTGGCGTCCCTTATGTTCTTATGTTACGTTCTTATGAGATGACAGTTCTCAGCTGCTGCAACTTAATCATTTCTGCCAGCCTAAGCAACAATTCTGAGAACAAGCCAGCAAGTGGGGGGTGATGACTTCTATAGTCAAGAAAGCTTAGGCAGAAAAACTCTCTTAAAGGAGACCAGTTTCTTGACACAGAGTTAGAGGGGATCCTAGAGGCCACCTACTCCAACCCCGTTGCTCCGTGCAGGAATTAGCCAACTACAGCACCCGACTCTGCTTAAAGGAGCACACACCTTTAAAGAAATGTTTTTAAATGATTTTTTTTAAGCATTTACAGGAGAAATTCTTGTGGGGCTGTGCCTTTAAGAAAGGGGGCATAGCCCCCCAAAGCCCCACAGGCTTTGTATCAGTAGATGTGTGCGGCTGCGATGTTGGCAGAGTTGGCAGGGCTAGTGTTCTCTCGAGGTTCTTCCAGCCCAGTGAATAGCGTAGGATTCCTTCTATTCTCTCATCGTTTGGTCAGAGTCAGCCTATGAGGGTGCAAACAGAGATTCACATTTGCTTGTAGTTGTCTCTAGGGAGTGGGAAAGTGCTCAGGAAGAACATCTGGGACACTTCGGTTCTTATAATTATGGGAAACCTCTGCGTGTTTGAGTCCTTGGTGCAGCTCTCCCCTTCCACCTAACAGCTCGTGATTGTACCCTAAACAAACTATGAAACAGATTCCCCATTCATTTCCCATGTGACTCTTGAAGAAAAATATAAAGAAAATAATCAGCATGGGAGGTAGCCGGAAACGCCAAAGGAAACACCAGTTTGGTGTAGTGGTTAAGTGTGCGGACTCTAACCTGGGAGAACCGGGTTTGATTCCCCACGCCTCCACTTGCACCTGCTGATGTGACCTTGGGTCAGTCACAAGCTCTGGCAGAGCTGTCCTTGAAAAAGAGCCGTTTGTGTCAGAGTTCTCTCAGCCCCACCCACCTCACAGGGTGTCTGTTGTGGGGAGGGGAAGGGAAAGGAGTTTGTAAGCCGCTCTGAGACTCCCTTGGGTAGTGAAGGGCGGGGTATAAATCCAATCTCTTCTTCTTCTTCTCTTCTATTCAGTTTTTTTTTTGGCGGGGGGGGTCAACAAAATGCTGTTGTGAAACCTCTGAAGCTGTTTCTGCACTATAAAGTACCTCTCCCCCTCCCCTTTCCTTCCGCCACATTCCCCAGTGTTAGATCGCACTAACAAAGGACTCTTAGAGTGATTCAGCAAGTGATTCAGCTTTATTGGAAGTAACGAACAAGCACTCAACTCAGTAAGAAACCAGAACAGAAAACAGTGGGAGCTTATGCTCCTTTTAAACATAACCGGGCTAATGTAGCCACGCCTATTTACAAATAACAACCAATGAGATTGCTAGAATAAAGACCAATGGGAGTCTTTCCCTCCTAGGGAATGGTACCGTTCTGATTGGTCGCTGTTACGAAGCGACCAATAGGAAGTTCGCTCAGAGGAGCCCTGGTCTGGCTCGAAGCTTAACATGGGAGTCCTATGAGGTGATTCCTGTAATCATTTCAATACATTACAATTCCTCCCCCCTAAGTTAAGCCATCATCCCAATTGTTTTATTATTTACATACAAACAATCACCCTTTGTACATCAGTTATTCCAACAGTATTTACACTCATAGTCCTTCAAATAAGTCGGCATTTGCCGCGAACGCTGGGACCTGCGGAGCGGTGCAGGCTCCATGGGCAGACAAGGTTGTGGGTCAGAGTGGGGTTCACTACAGCCTGGATCAGGCACAGACTCGACTGGGATTTCAGCCCCGCACACAGGGTTCTGCCCTGACTCGGGGACAGTACCGGGCCTTTCGGTACTCACCGCCTGCTCTGGGGGTGTCCACTCGACATCAGGGGATTCAGCCGTCGGAGAGTCAGCGCTGTCCCTAGCCCAACGTCTCCTTAACTGATCTATGTGGCGCCGCCAGATTCGACCGTCAGCCAACTGCACCACATACATGCGAGTACCCACAGAGTCGGATATAACCCCAGGAAGCCACAAGTGCCCGTTTGCATAATTTCGTGCGAAAACCTTGTCCCCTTTTTCAAACATGCGCACCTTCGGTTGCGCCGTGGTACGCTCGGATTGCTCTTCAGTGAGGTCTGGGTGCATTCGGTTCAAACGGGTCGTGAGTCTCCGCCCCATTAACAATTCGGCCGGACTACGGCCTGTAGCACTACAGGGGGTGGTGTGCTGCAGCAAAAGAAAGGAGCCCAGCCTCTGGCTCCAGTCCCCTTCGTCCATTTTACCCAGGGCCTCTTTGGCCGTCCTGACCATCCGTTCGGCTTGGCCATTAGATGCCGGATGGAAAGGGGCCGAAGTCATTTGGCGTATGCCATTACTCGTGAGGAAGAGCCTAAATTCCTCAGACACAAATTGAGGCCCGTTGTCACTGACGATGACGTCAGGCAACCCGTGGGTGGCAAAAAGTCGGCGGAGCGCATGGATCACAGCAAGTGATGTGGTCGATTTCATATGCACGACCTCCAGCCATTTGGACATAGCGTCCACCACAATTAGGAACATTTGCCCTTGGAGAGGGCCAGCAAAATCTATATGCAATCTGGCCCAGGGTTTACCAGATGACTCCCAGCCTTGGGGTGTAGCTTGTGGGGGATCGGGTCTGACTTGCTGGCATTTGGGACACCCTCGTACCCATTCTTCGATCTCTTTGTCCAGCCCCGGCCACCAGACATACCCTCTGGCCAACGCTTTGGTGTGTACCATACCGGGGTGACCCTCGTGCAGCGACTCTAACACTCTCGTCCTGAGTTTGTCAGGAACCACCACCCTGTTCCCCCATAATACACAGCCCTTAGAAATGGATAGTTCATTTTGACGGCTTTTGTAAGGGCCGAACTCCGGTTCAACGCTTCCAACCGGCCACCCCCTCCAAACCCAGTTTAATACTCGGGACAGCACGCTATCCTTGGCCGTGTGTGCTGCAATGTCCCTGGATGATACCGGGGGTCGAGGAAGCTCCTCAATTGCCAAGACCTCACAGGCGGGGGCAGGGTCTGCGCCAATGTCCGGCACCGGGCACCGGCTGAGGGCATCCGCATGCCCAATCGCTTTCCCAGGCCGGTGCTCTAAGTCAAAATCATAAGCCTGCAAAAATATCGCCCATCTAAGCATGCGTGGGGACATGATGTTTGGCAATTGCTTATCGGGCGCAAAAATCCCCAGTAGCGGCTTGTGGTCAGTGACCAGCAAAAATCGTCTGCCAAAAATAAAATCATGGAACTTTTTGACAGCCGCTACCAACGCCAGACCCTCCTTGTCTATCTGGGCATAGTTCCGCTCTGCCGCAGATAGTGATCTAGAATAAAAAGCGATAGGCGCTTCGCTCCCATCAGGCATCAGATGGCTTAAAACTGCGCCTACTCCAAACGGTGAAGCGTCAGCAGCTAACACCAGGAGCTTGTGTTCATCATAATGCGTGAGTACGGCATTAGATGTCAGCAGCTCCTTGACTCCCACAAAAGCCTTTTCCTCGGCCTGCCCCCACTTCCATTTTGCCTCCTTGTGCAAAAGCGCGTGCAAAGGGGCCGCCACTGATGCCTTATGCGGTAAAAACGCATGATAAAAATTCAGGAGTCCTAAAAAGGATTGGAGCTCCTTCTTACTCACCGGCCTGGGGGCGTTTTGGATTGCAGATACCTTCTCATCCGTGGGGTGGACTCCCTCTGCGTCAATGCGAAACCCCAGGAAGTCCACACTTTCCACCCCGAGCGTGCATTTTGAGCGCTTAACTCTGAGGCCGGCATTTTGAAAACGCCTGAGGACCTCTTTAACCCGGTCCAGTAGTTCCTGTTCAGACCCGCCCGCAATCAGCACGTCGTCAAAATAGGGCACTGTGCCAGGTACCCCCCTTAGTAGACGTTCCATGAGGCCCTGAAAAATCCCAGGTGCTACGTTGACCCCGAATTGCAGCCTGTTCACTTTAAAAGCCCCTTGGTGGGTTACAATTGTTTGGGCCTCGGCAGCCTCCGGGGTGACAGGCAACTGCTGGTATGCCTGGGCCAGGTCAAATTTGGCGAAAATCTTGCCACCCCCCAGGGAAGCCAAAATGTGGCTTATTACCGGGACCGGGTACGAATGTTGCTGCAGCGCCTTGTTAATCGTACATTTGTAATCGGCGCATAGTCGTATGGACCCATCTGATTTGACAGGGGTTACGATCGGGGTCTCCCATTTGCTGTATGGTACTGGCTCTAAAACCCCTTGCTCAACTAGTTTGTCAATCTCTTTTTCCACCTTATGTTTGAGAGACACAGGTACTTTCCGATACTTCAACCTAATAGGTTTGACTGACGGATCTAAGTCAAACGCAACCGGGGGGCCCTTGTACCTTCCCAACCCTTCGGCAAATACATCAGGGAACAGGTCGTACAGCATGCCCCATTTATTTTCAGACATCCTGTTAATCCCAGAAATACCGATGCCCAATGGCTCAAACCAATCTAACCCTAGCAGGTTAACCCGGTCTCCCTCTGCAATCAGGAATGACAGTTTAACACATTTCCCCTTATACTCAACAGTAACAGAGTCCCGTCCGGCCAAGGGAATTCGGTTGCCCTGGAAGTCGGACACTCTGGTTCCCGCAGGCTGGAGCCGCCGCCGGCTTCGGTTCGGGAACAACTGGCGCCAGGACGCGGCAGAAATCACCGTCACGGACGATCCTGAGTCCACCTCCATTGTACAGGGTCGGCCGTCGAGGAGTGGAGTCACGGTGATCTTGCCCTGGCTGCTGGTGCGATTTACGGCCGATGCGCTCGACAAGGTCGCCGTCAACTGGCAGCTTGCTTCCGATGCTGAGGAACGGGTCTTGCCTTGGGTGCTGACTGGAGTGCCCCTCTGCGCTGACCGGTTGTTAGTTGAGGGATCCTTCTTCGCTGATCTGCAGACTCTGGCCAGATGACCACGCCGCCCACACGCTCTGCAGTCGACATCACGAGCCCAACAGGAGCCGCGCTGGTGCTTCCCGCCACAACCGGAGCAAGGCTTGACGTTGGTAGTCTTCGCTGGGGTCCGCTTGCCTCGAACCGCGTTGACGTCATCATCCGCGTCTTCGCCCTCGCTGTCTCGTTGAGCGTGTATACTGGGCTCTGCCACCCGCTGGCGGACCTCCTTCGTGGACTTCTCCGCTGCTTCCGCGGCCACGGCCTCTTCGTAGGCCACTGCCCAGGTCAGGGTGGTGCGGGCGAACAGCCTCTGTTGCAGCCTTTCATCTTTGAGACCGCAGACGAGACGGTCTCTGAGGGCTTCCTCCACGTTGTGGAAATTACATGGCCGTGCGGCTTTGCGAAGGGCCGCCACGAAATCTGCGATGGTCTCGCCTCCGGCCTGGTTCCGCTTGTAAAAAGCGTGCCGGCAGGCGATCTCCGACGGTTGTGGAGAATAGTGAGCCTTAAGCTTCTCCGTGATGTCAGCGTAGGTGACAGTCTTTATATCAGTTGGGGCCACCAACGACCTGGCTATGTCGAAGGTCCCCTTCCCACAGGAACTCAGGAGGCATGCTCGTTTCTTCGCCTCATCGGTGATGTCGTGGGTTTCCAGATGGAACTCGAACCTGGACAGGTAGGAGTCCCAGTCTTCTGAGGAGGGTTCGAAGCACTCGAACTTCTGGCTTCCAGCCATCGTGGGAGACTTGGGCACCGGAGCTGGTGGCGCCTCCGCCGGATCGGCTGCTGTGCTCTGCTCGCTTCCTTCCGAGTCCGAAGTGTGGATGTCTGCAGGGCTGCCTACCTGCTCTAAGATCCCACCTTCGTCGCCAATTGTTAGATCGCACTAACAAAGGACTCTTAGAGTGATTCAGCAAGTGATTCAGCTTTATTGGAAGTAACGAACAAGCACTCAACTCAGTAAGAAACCAGAACAGAAAACAGTGGGAGCTTATGCTCCTTTTAAACATAACCGGGCTAATGTAGCCACGCCTATTTACAAATAACAACCAATGAGATTGCTAGAATAAAGACCAATGGGAGTCTTTCCCTCCTAGGGAATGGTACCGTTCTGATTGGTCGCTGTTACGAAGCGACCAATAGGAAGTTCGCTCAGAGGAGCCCTGGTCTGGCTCGAAGCTTAACATGGGAGTCCTATGAGGTGATTCCTGTAATCATTTCAATACATTACACCCAGGGTCCATCTGATTCACTTTGAGCCTTTTCTTCTCTTATTTTTCTCTCCTGGAGGGATCAATGGTGCGTGTGCTCTCTTTTTGACATCCGCATGGTCAAAGCAGAACTTTAGGCTATACAGAGAGATCTGTTTTTTTTTCCTCCCAGAATAGAGTTGCCCAATTATGGGAACTTGCAGAAGCACGGACAGCAAAGTCAAACTGACATGCCACAGCATTCAGCACAATAGGCAGGTTAAACTTTTGAGGTATCTTATTTTTGGGGGGGGTGGAATGTAATTAAAGAGGCAGAGAAGTAGCAGGCCTGATGGCACCACCTGGCCCAGGAGGAGAACTTTCCCTGCTAGATAGGGTTGCCAAGTGTACTTCCCCTTGCCGGCGGGGGAGCCTCGCCGGGCTCTGGGAGCCTCGCCGGGCTCTGGGAGCTTTCCCATGATGCGCGCACGCGCTGCAGCACGTCACAGGAAGTGACGTGCTACGTTGCTCATGTTGGGGGCGTGGCCCAGATCTCGGAGGGAAAACCATAGAGTTTTCCCTCCGGCGATCTGGGCCACACCCCCAGTGTGAACGACATGGTGACACAACTTCGGGGGCGGAGTTCCCCCGGGGTCCGATTCCACGGCGGCGGAAATCGGGCCTCCAAAGCAGGGGTTTCACCGCCCCCTGCCCCCCACTTGGCAGCCCTACTGCTAGACCAGTAAGATTTTTCACTGTTATACAAAAATTTGTGGCTGAAATGACTTGCAGTTCACCTCTTTTATTTCATTTTATTTAAAATATTTGTATCGCTCCCCTTACTTCTTGGGACTCAAGGTGTCTAAAGCCCAACTGTAAATTTCAAGGATGTAAAACATAAAGGACATTCAACTTTAAGTTTATTTGGTACGTAACTAGCACAAATCAGCTGCAGCAATGTTTTAACTGCGTCGGTAATACAAATCTGACAATTTAAAAAAATTGTTTAGGGTTTCTAAAATGTATAGATTATATATAGATTACATATAGGTTATATAAGAACAACTTTTAAAATTTTCTTACAAATTTCTAAAAACTCTCATCATATGGATATGTCCTGTTAATTACCCATAATCTCTAGGGCTCTTCTATACCTGATCTCTACGAGTTCTTTGGGCTATAGCTGAAAATTTAGCACAGTTCAAAATGAGCTGCGGGTCAGGGTCAAATAGAAGTTTCTGATTTAGCTCCTTATTTGAATGCCCTTAGAATAGGATAAAGGAACTTTGCTCTACTATCTTCATAGTAGCCACAATGCAATAGTATATGTTCGATTGTTTCTATTTTCCCAGAGCCACAAGGGTATAGTCGCTCAGTCAATGGCACCTTTTTATACTGGCCTTCTAGAACCGCCAAGGGATAGGTATTGCCTCTGGCCATAGAGTAATCCCTACAATGTGATGGAATCTCCAGGTATGATAAATATGTTGCAGGTGCAACTATGTATTTCATTTTCCTTGGAGTCAGATAGGTTGGAACTTTAGCAATATGGTTTTGCCTTTCGGTGTCGTATATTCTTTGTTTAATTATGGCCCTGGCTTGTTCAGGCGATATTATCTGCAAGGACTCAAAGGAGAACCCAAATAAGTAAGCCAGTTCGAACAGTGCCTATCCCTAAGGTGGACAAAAACGGTAGGGACCTAACAGAAGCAGAAGAGATTAGGAAGATATGGCAAGAATACACAGAAGAACTATACAAGAAGGACGTCAATGTCCTTGACAATCATGACGGTGTGATCACTGACCTTGAGCCAGACATCCTGGAGTGTGAAGTCAAATGGGCCTTAGAAATCATTACTAACTACAAAGCTAGCTGAGGTGATGGTATCCCAACCGAGCTATTCAAAGTCTTAAAAGATGCTGTTAAAGTGCTGCACTCAGTATACCAGCAAATTTGGAAAACGCAACAGTGGCCACAGGATTGGAAAAGGTCAGTTTACATTCCAATCCCAAAGAAGGGCAATGGCAAGGAATGTTTAAGCTATCGCACAATTGCACTCATTTCACACGCTAGCAAGGTCATGCTCAAGATCCTACAAGCTAGGTTTCAGCAGTGGACCTCCTGATGGCACCTGGGATTTTTGGCCACTGTGTGACAAGAGTGTTGGACTGGGTGGCCATTGGCCCAATCCAACATTGGCTTGTCTTATGTTCTTATATTCTGAACCCTTGAGAAGAGTTTCACTGCTGCAGGCTCAAGTGGTTAAGATGCTGAACTGCAGGCTGTGGAAGGTCGGTAGTTCAGCAGTTCGAGACCCGGGTGCCGCATGATGGAGTGAGCTCCCATCTCTAGTTCCAGCTCCTGCCAACCTAGCAGTTCGAAAGCAAGAAATTGCAAGTAGATAAATAGGTACCACTTTGGTGGGAAGGTAACAGCGTTCCGTGCGCCTTGGTGTTTAGTCATGCTGGCCACATGACCACGGAAACGTCTTCGGACAGCGCTGGCTCTTCGGCTTTGAAACGGAGATGAGCACCGCAACCCTAGAGTCGGATTCGACTGGCTTTCGAGCAAGGGACACCTTTACCTTTTACCTTACACTATCTGAAGGAGTCTCACAGAATCTTACAATGGCCTTCCCTTCCTCTCCCCACAACAGACACCCTGTGAGGTAGGTGGGGCTGAGAGAGATCTGGGAGAACTATAACTGCCCCAGGGTCACCCAGCAGGTGTCATGTGGAGGAGAGGGGAAATCAAACCTGTTTCTCCAGATTACAGTCGACCGCTCTTAACCACTACATCTCAGAACGTTCTCTTGTGTAGTGCAGGGGTGGCCAAAGTTTTTTTTTTATTTAAAGTTTTTTATTGTTTTGAACAGTATTATACATAGTAACCAAAACATATTACAGTGAGTTTTGTTACCTCCTATAACTGTTACATAACAATGAACAATACTTTCTTACAAACATTAGTAATCTGAAACAATTTACATTAAATATGTTATACATTGTGAACATGAAATACACTGTGTTTTGTAAGCACAGTACTAATATAAGTAAAGCAGTGTACAATTAAAAATGTTTCCCCCTTTTTAATGTTGTTGTTGTTGTTATTATTATTATTATTATTATTATGCTATTTAACTTGTAATGCCATTTACTAACAGAAAGGAAAAGTATTTAAAATAAACAACATTTCTATGCAAACAACCTAACAAATCCATTTGTCAAATTGGGCCCATTCAGAGGAAATAAATTGCTGCTGAGATAGAAAGTCCAACACTGGGTACCACTTCCCAACAAACCGCTCCTGTGTTGAATTCTGATGTGTAACATCTAATTTACTGGTAACTGCATCCATAAGATAATGGTTCCACAGTTTTCGATACCAAACCTCAATCGTTGGTTTTTTGGTGTCCTTCCAAAAGTTAGTTATCGTGGTTTTGGCAGCATCCAGCATAACCTCAAAAGTTGCTTTATGTGGTCGTTCCGCCAAAGTTGATCAATGTAAGAGCCACATTAAACACCAGGTGTTTGAGAGCCGCAAGACATGAACAGATGTTACACGTTTTTATTGGAATATATGCAGATTTGTCTATTATTAACATTAAACGAGACTGCCAAAAATTAAAACAAAAGGGGTAAAAACAGATATTGATAATGATATTTATTTGTCCAATGATATTTGTTTGTTTGCTGATGATATTTGTCTAAGAGAGAGATAAATAGAGAGAGGTGGAAAGAAAGAATGAAAGAAGTGGAAAGAAGGAAAGAGAAAGAGAAACAAAGAAAGCAAATAGATGGGAGGGAGGGGGGAAAGGAAGGGAGAAAGAAAGAAAAAGTGTGCCTCCTCTTCGCTTCTCCAGTTGCCCTGCTGGGAGCCGCACAATATGTGTGAAAGAGTTGCATGTGGCTCCCGAGCTGCAGTTTGGCCACACCTGGTATAAATGAATTAAGTAAATAAATAAGTGATAGTGAGTCAAGCATCACAGGGATCAAACTCAGAGCCCTAGGCAACTGAGGCGACTGGCCAGAGAGACTGATGGATAAACAAATCAGTGCTATTCCTAAGAGCACGTTCTTTCAGTTAAAGTCATGCTGGGTCTGACGAAGGGCCCATCCAGTCCAGCATTCTGTTCACACAGCATCCAACCAGCTGCCATCAAGTCACAGCCAATGTATCGCAACGCTATAGGCCAGTGGTGGCGAACCTATGGCACGGGTGCCAGAAGTGGCGCTCAGAGCCCTCTCTGTGGGCACGTGTGCCATCGCCCCAGCCAGGCCCAGACCGTCATTAAAGTGTCGAATTCTCTGCCAAATAATTTTAAGTAAATGAAAGAATTTGGGATTGCTTTCCTTACTTTGTTTGGATCAACTTAAGTTAATGTATGAGTTGTTTTTTCTAAAGTAAAACCTCAGTATCCAGGTTAAATTGCCATGTTGGCACTTTGCGATAAATAAGTGGGTTTTGGGTCGCAGTTTGGGCACGCGTTCTCTAAAAGGTTCGCCATCACTGCTATAGGCTTTCAAGGCAAGACACCTTCAGAGGTGGTCTGCCATTGTTTGCCTCTGTGTAGTGACCCTGGTATTTCCTTGGAGGTCTCCTATCCAAATACTGACGAGGGCCAGCCCTGCTTAGCTTCCGAGATCTGACAAGATTCAGAAAGCCTGGTCCATCCGGGTCAGGGCCTGCTGCCTCCAGGAAACCCAAAAGCAGGATGACGGCATCTAGCTCACAAGCTGGCCCCTTGTTTATAGTTGGCTGACCTAACCACATTGATCCACCCTACTGTAACCTCCAGACGGGACCAGTGTTCCCTCTAAGCTGAGTTAGGGTGAGCCAGCTCACATTTATTTAGCCTGAGGCTCACGCATTTTCGTCTTCGCTCAGGAAGGAGGGCTCCAGAGCAAACTGATTTATGCAGTCACCAAATCGCTCGCTCACCACTTTAATGCCAATAGCTCACAAAGTACAATGTTTGCTCACAAGACTCCATAGCTTAGAGAGAACATTGGACAGGACCAGGGATTTTTTTGTAGAAAAAGCCCAGCAGGAACTCATTAGCATAATAGGCCACACCCAACAACAGAAACTCATTAGCATATCCAGCCACACCCATGAGAGCATAGCTCATTAGCATATTAGGCCACACCCCCATGTTACCAGAAGTATAGTCATTAGGGTTCCCAAATCCCCCCGGGGGAAACCCCACCCCCGCGTGTGCATCACCCGGAAGTGACGTCGCACGCTGGGGGCGGGGCAACACCATTTGAGGGGAAAACAAAGAGTTTTCCCCTCAAATGGCGTGGCCCCGCCCAGCGTGTGACGTCACTTCCGGTGACGCTCCGGAAGCGCGCGCGCACGTCCCCGGCTGGCTCCCGGAGCGACAGGACGCTCCCCCGCCGGTAAGATTTTTCTATTTGGCAACCCTAATAGTCATCCAGCCACACCCACCTTTTGCTTCTTATTCTGTTTACCTTGTTTGTTGTCAAAACCCAGGGCTTTTTTTGGAGCAGGAACTCCTTTGCATGTTAGGCCACACACCCCTAATGTAGCCAATCCTAATGAGTTTCTGCGATTGGGTGTGGCCTATTATGCTAATGAGTTCCTGCTGGGCGTGGTCAACTTGGGAGCCAGCCGGAACTCCGTTCCTGTGCGTTCCTGCCCCAAAACAGCCCTGGACAGGACTACTATAACACATGGGGCCACCTCTGATTTATATCCTGCCTTTCTCTCCAGTGGGGACTCCGAGTGGCTTACACAATTCTCCTATCCTCCATTTTATCCTCACAACAATGCTGTGAGTTAGGTTAGGCTGAAAGGGCATGACTGGCCCAAGGTCACCCAGCGAGCATCCATGGCACAGGTGGGGATTCAAAACTGGGGTCATCCAGATACTGGGCCCACACTCTTAACCACTACACCCTACTGGCTCTCCGTTGTAGGAATCTCTTGTAGTAGAATCGGGGCACGATCCAGCCCCAGTCCAGCATTTTCTATTTCCGTCAGTTTTTAGTATATTCCCAAATCTTTCCAGCTGAAGTAGGCAGAGCTTCAAAATGTTGCCCTTTTGGACTGTGCCAGAGATGCCTTTGTTGGTTTGCTGCCAGTGGAGCGTCACTGTTATCTGAACTCCCGCTTCCTTTGAAACGTCAGCTCCTGCTTCCCCGTTATCTTGTCATCCATCTTCAGTGAAAGTTTTCGGGGAAAGAGAAAGGGATGGAAAATTTAGCCTTCTAAAGGGCCCCCCGACATCAAGCCCAGTATGTCGAAGGCAACCTCATCAGGGCATTTCTTTCAAGACAGCCATCATTTCCCTTATAATTTTCTAAATCACTGTAATGAGAATTAATTTGGCTTCCAGGATCCCTTACATCGTCCCCGCATCTCAGACAAAAGACTTCTTGTAAAAGCTTTAGACACTACTGCGGTTCAAGGGAAGGTCAGGAGCCATTTGCCGATGGGCTGCTGGAAAAAAAAAGGGTTCTGAGCCGGCCTCTCCTTGCTGTAATTTTCACCCCGTCTTACTGGCTGGGCTGACAAAACTGCCTTGGGAGTGCTGTGGGGTGCGTACGTGACACAGGTGGGAGAACATGCCCCGACATTACGATTGTGGCATGTGCAATTTCAGTTGCTTTGTTCTGTGCGCCCCTGACATGGGAAGCAAGGCTGGTGACCACCAGGGGCATTGTTCCCTCTAAGCTTGAGTTAGTGTGAGCTAGCTCACAGTTTTTTTAGCCCCCGGCTCACGCATTTTTGTCTTAGCTCAGGAAGGAGGGCTCCAGAGCACACTAATTTCTGCAGTAGCCAAATTGCTCGCTCACAACTTTCATACCAATAGCTCACAAAGTAGGATTTTTGCTCACAAAACTTCACAGCTTAGAGGGAACATAGACCAGGGGTAGGACAGTGGTGGGATTTTGTCACACTCTCCTTGCAGAAATCTGCTTGGTGCTGTACCTGCTGTCTGTTAAGCATGTCCCCCGCCCCCATCAAGTCGCAACTGACTTATGGTGACCCCGTATAGTTTTCAAGACCAGAGACGTTTGCCATCGCCTGCCTCTGTGTAGCAACCCTAAACTTCCCCGGTGGTCTCTTATCCAAATACTAACCAGGGCTAACCCTACAACTTCTGAGCTCTAATGAGATTGGGCTAGCATGGGCTATCCAGGTCAGTGAGAAGCAGAGGTGGTTTGCCATGGCTCTCCTCTGCAAAGCCTTCCTTGGTGGTCCCCCTGCCAAGTACTAACCCAGCGTAACTTCCAAGATCTGACGAGATCGGGCTAGACCGTGCCGCCTTTCCTCCCAGTACATTGGAGCCCCCTTTAAATCTCTGATACTATTATTGCTGTTTTATTTTTGGTTTTTAATTTGAACACCATTGCTGTTCGCTTTTCTTAACTCTTCCTTCCTACCTCTTTTATTAATTACCTCACTCCCATTTTTCCTGGGTTTTGTGCTCTTTTTTTAGCTTAATTGTTTCTCATGGATGCTGTAAACCGCCTCATGCATTTTTTATGGGGGGGGTATAATAATTTATTTATTTATTTATTCAATTTATACCCCACCCTCCCTGCCGAAGCAGGGATGCCCTAAGAGATTTCAATGTTTTAAGGAAACCATGTAGGTAAAACTAAAGGATTGGATCCATTCCACCAGTGGTGGTGTTTTCTGCTGATGCCAGAGAGGGAAAGGGCAGGCATGTTTAAAATGCCTTTTTCCCCCTCCCTGACATTGGGGAGGGAAAGAAAGGCATTTAAACCCAACGGCTGACTGGCGGCTCAGGCTGTTAGGTTTAAATGAGAACTTTTTGGTATAGGAAAATGAACCTGGATGAAAAGCCAGATAATTACAGCTTTTTTGGGTTCAGCTATACCGGTAGCCGAATACAGAATAAGAGCTGCAGGAGCTCATTAGCATAACTCATTTGCATATGCCACACACCCTGACATCACCGGAAGTGTGTCAGAAGGCAGCACCCACCGCTCTGGCTCCACTGGACTGTTTTGGATTGATAGCTGGGGGTGGGGGGAGAGAAATTTGCCCTCACAGAGGAGGGAGAGCTTGTACCTGAATAAAACTCAGTTTTAAAGGTGCCACTGGACTGTTTTGGCTTACTGGCTGGGGTGGGGAATTAGTAGATCTGCCCGCACAGAGAAGCCAGAGCTGGTTCCTGAATAGAACTTGGTCTTAAAGGTGCCACTGGACTGTTTTGGTTTACTGG
>NW_015163629.1:103784-163380 GCF_001447785.1 Gekko japonicus
CTCTGCCTGAGACTCTGGAGAACCGCTGCCAGTCTGAGTAGACCAGGGGTGGCCAAACTGTGGCTCGGGAGCCACATGTGGCTCTTTTACACATATTGTGCGGCTCCCAGCAGGGCGGCTGGGGAAGCGAAGGGGAGGCATCCTTTTCTTCCCTCCTTCCTGTCTATTTGCTTTCCTTGTTTCTCTCTCTCTCTTTCCACCTCTTTCATTCTTTCTTTCCACCTCTCTCTTTTTCTCTCTCTCTTAGACAAATAAATATCATTAGCAAACAAAAAACATTATCTGTATCTGTTTTTATTTTTGGCAGTCTCGTTTAATGTTAATAAGAAAGCAAATTTGCATATTTTAAAATAAAAACGTGCATATAATATTTATTCACATCTTGTGGCTCTCAAACATCTGACATTTAATCTATGTGGCTCTTACGCTGAGCAAGTTTGGCCACCCCTGCCTTAGAGAATACAATATGATAGATCTGTTCAGAATCCTACTCAGGTCTATTCAACGGAGCTTATTCCCAGGAAATCCTTCTTAGGATTGCGATGTTATTTATTTATTTAAGCAATTGTTATCCTGCCATGGGTTTAATTAAAATTAATTAAAATTTAATTATAATTAAAATGCTAATTATTATTTATTATTATACAGTTTAAATCATAATTATAGTTAAATTATAATTAAAATAATAAAACTCAGTAATAATAATAGCAATAAATCGGAGAACAATCCATAAAACCTGCCTATAGGATTTTTATTTCCTCCTTCCTCTGAGCATCTAGAAATGAGTGTCCTTGTGTGCCAAGACTTCTAAAGGTCATGATTATCATACTCTTTTAATTTAAGCAGCTGCTGGTGTGACCTTGGGTCAGTTACAAGTTCTTTCAGAACTGTTCTCTCATGGGCAGTTCTCAAGCGAGCTCCCTCAGCCCCGCCTACCTCACAGGGTGTCTGTTCTGGGGGAGGGGAAGGGAAAGGAGATTGTCAGCCACTCCGAGACTTTTTCTTCTTCTCCTTGGGAAGCTGACCAGCATTTGGTAATCCTTTCTCCCCTTATGTGCACTGATTTTTATTCCCTTCAGATTGTCACCCTCTGTGCCAGCAGTGTGTGGCAGATCTCCAAGATACAGGAAGTGTTTGCTTGAAGTGTCAAAATGGCCGTCACTTGCTCCTGAAGGACCGCTGTGTGCCCGGTTGTCCCGTGGGGCACTATAAAGATGGTGGAACGTGCAAAAGTGAGTACCAGCTGAAAAATCGGGAGTAGTGATAAGAGAGGAGCAAGCACGCCAGCTAATCTCGTGTATAATCATTCTGTCAATGCATACCTTTGTTTGTGGATATTGGGGGGGGACTGGTTCCCCCATGTGATCTTTGCAACAATCCTGCTGGGTGATTTTAAGCAGAGAAAGAGTGAGCGGTCCATTGTCACTCAGCAGAGCTATTTTTGGGCAGGAACGCACAGGAACGGAGTTCCGGCTGGCTTCAGAGTAGGCCATGCCCACTACAGCCAAAAGGTTTGCATGTGTGGCTACAGAGGGAAGGCCTGGAGAGTGACCCCCCCCCCCAGCGATTCCGATGCAGGTGGGCCAGGGGGGGCCCTGGAAGGATTGGGGAGGCATTTAAATGCCTCCCCGTGTCTTCCCCGGCCTTGTTTAAACTGCCTTCCCTCCCCTTCAGGGGGGGGGGGGCCTTGCCTGGGCAAGCCAAGGGAAGGCATGGGGTGTGTGGCCTAATATGCTAATGAGCTGCACCAGGGGTGTGGCCTAATATACTAATGAATTTCTGCTGTTGGGTGTGGCCTATGATGCTAATGAGTTCCTGCTGGGCTTTTTCTACAAAACCCCCCCTGTCACTCAGTAATGTCCCTCGATAACTTTCCTGGCCAAACTAGGTCATACTGCTTCCAGTCCAACATGCTAAGCACACCTTGGGGCTGGTTCAGGGTATTTGGTCACCCCAAGCAAGGACACCCACTCATTGCTAGACTTGTGCCGCCACCATTTGGATCTAGTAAGGCAGGGGGCCCCAACCTTTTTTGAGCCTGCAGGCCCATTTGGAATTCTGACACAGAATGGTGGCTGCAGCAACAAAATGGCCGCCACAGAATGGCTGCCGCAGGAGGCGGAGCCAGCTCCGAAATGATTGCCACAGCATAACTTCAGTAACACAGTGTAGATCCATGCGCCGTGGCAGATGCTGCCAAGCAACATTTACAAAAATCTGTACAGGCAGCCAGTCTAATTAGTCAAATAGTCAATCAGAAGCAGTGCTGGGCAAAATCCCTACCTGGCCACACCCACCCCCCCTGGCCAGAAAAAGTGTGGATGCCATGGCGCCTACGAGCAACATGTTGGAGATCCCTGTAGCAGGGGATTCAGGCCACTTGCTGATGGCTGGTAGCAAGCCAGACTCCTGCGGTGCCTCAGCGTTTCCCTCCCTGAGTCGCCTCAAGCATTCACTTGGGTGCCCAGCTAGGAGAGCCGGCCCTTAAGCAGTGGCTCCACATGCAGAACCTCTTGAGGTTTGTTTTGTGGTTCTCGGATGCCCGTTCCCATTCTCCCTTCCCTTCCAGAGTGTCACCCTTCATGTCAGTCCTGCAGCAGCGGAGATCCTTCCTCCTGCACGTCGTGTGAATCCCACCTCGTCCTTTCTCACATCAGCATGTGCGTCTCGGCCTGTCACCTGGGATACTACAGGGATGAGAACCAGCATTGCAAACGTATGTGTTTCCTTGACGGGCAGTGATGAACATGCTTCTCATTTATGAAACGTGATGTTGTATGTCGGGCTCATGTACGCTTGCCTGAAGAGGGGAAGCAGCGACTCCATCTCCACTCTGCCCCGGCAGCTCGCTGAGCGATCTTGAGCCAATCACTCGGTGGATCCAAGCATCCTCTGGGTAGTCTTCCTCCAAAGCAAATGGCTCTTCTGTCTATGGAAGAGCCACTGAATTTGAAATAACTCTCCTTAGACTGGAGGCAGGCTTCAAACTTCAAAGAGAGCCAGTTTGGTGTAGTGCTTAAGAGTGGCAGACTCTAATCTGGAGGACAGGGTTTGATTCCCCACTGCTCCACAAGCAGCTGCTGGGTGACCTCGGGTCAGTCACAAGTTCTCTCAGAGCTCTTCTCTCAAGAGCAGTCCTCAAAAGAGCTCTCTCAGCCCCACCTACCTCACAGGGTGTCTGTTGTGGGGAGGGGAAGGGAAAGGATACTGTAAACCACTCTGAGACTGCGGTCACACACACTAAATAATCCACTTTTAGTCCACTTTCAATGCACTTTCCGACTGGATTTTATCAGTTCACACAGTAAAATCCAGTTGGAAAGTACCTTGAAAAAGGGTTGAAAGTGGATTATTTAGTGTGTGTGACCGCAGCCTGAGACTTCTTCAGGTAGTTACGGGCGGGGTATAAATCCAATCCCCTCCCCCTCCTGAAAGAAACAGTGGGGTATAATTATTTTAATTAAAGAAATCGATAAACTTTGCTCATACTATGCGAGGGTGTCAAATTTGAACAATGAGGAAAGCAGACAGGAAGAAAGTTGATGCATTTGAAATGTGGCGTTGGAGGAGAGTTTTACAGATAACTGTGGGCCACCCAAAAGATGAATAAGTGGGTCATATAGAGCAAATCAAGCCTGAACTCTCCCAGAAGCTAAAATAACTAAACTGACTATTATACTTTGGTCACATGATGAGGAGACAGGAAACTCTGGAAGAGGCGAGTAATTCTGGGAAAAGTTGAAGGCAGCCGGGAAAGAGAAAGACCCAACGTGGGATGGATGGACTCAATTAAGGAAGTCAGGTTAACGATAGGATGTTTTGGAGGTCATTCGTTCACTGGGTGACTTGATGGCACTGAACACACTCAGGAAACTAGGACCCACCCTACTTTCTCTCAGTCTACCCTACCTCACAGGGCTGGTGTTATAAGGATAAAATGGAAGAGAGGAGAACGATGTCGCAAACTGCTTTTGGTCTCCATGGCGGAGAAAGGTGGGGGTATAAGTAAATAGCAAATAAAAAATGAAACCCAGATAGCAGAACTAGGACAGAGGCACTGGAGAGCCATTTTGCCAGCTCGAGGACAATGGCCGATTCTGCATTGGCTTTCCCCTCCATTGTTTTACCAAACCCACCTTGGAACAGAAATTCCCCTCTGCATTGCGTGCTGCTTTCACTTCCTTTGAAAATCAGATTTTATGGTAGCCTCCACACTGCATGGCGCTTTCACTTTCTTTGGTCGTTGGTTTTTATGGTACCTTCTGCATAGATTTATGGCCCTTCATAAGTGACTTTGCAGTCAGTATGGCGTTGCCCTGGGGTATCTGAATGTGGTTTTGAGCTGCACTTTTTCCTCCCAGTTGAGAAAATGTGGAGCGAATGCTAGATGCAGAATCGCCCAGTGTTAAGCTAAAGCAGAACATGGATTTGACTCTGGAGAACGAACCTTCACATCTGATAGCAGGGTTACTGATTCATGTTGTGGATAGATTCACAGCCCAGGACTGTGAGTTAGCATGCTGCGGAAGAGTGATCCATAATGCATTTCTAAAAGTAATCTTTGAACACTTTAAAATTCTGCTGCCCACCCCCAAGTCCCAGGGAAGGGGGAAGATAGATATTGAAATAAAGATGTGAGAATAGGCTTCAAAGGGGATGAAATCTTCCTTAATCCAAGAATTTTGGCAAAAGCACATTGTGTAATGGACCAAGACATGCATAATAGAAGCGAAGTCACGAAAATGGGCATTTTTTAAAAAAAGACTCATGTCAAGTAATGCTAATAAGAAGAACTCTGCAAAGGCAGTTCGGTCTTAACTAGCTCACTCTGTAGGTTTTTATTTTGCCTTTTCCCTGCCGTTTTGAATAATGTGTCACTGGTACGTTTTTTGAAGTTTGCAGATTTACCTCATCATACGTCTCATTATTAGCCGTTTCCTTGCTCTGTTAATCCACACATCTTTTTAAAGATGTGTTGCGGATCTTAATTAATTAAGCCTTGTGACACCCCTCTGGAATTGATGAAATGAGACAGATGCAGCCGCATAGAAAACGAGATAAACAAGAGATTGTAGGCAGAGGATTGGGGGGGGGGGTTGCGCGCGCGCGGGAGAAGTGGTATAATGTCAGCCTCCCAGTGGATAACAACTTGTATGCTTTCCGGAGGGGAGTTTTAGGCAGAAGAGCCCTCGATCTTTGGAGTATCACAGTGTCGACACCCCGAACCATTTAACACAGTTTTGCAACCGTTCATACTTTTAAAAAACATTTTTTTTGTTGTTCAGTCGCACAGTCAAGTCCGACTCTTTGCGACCCCATGGACCACATCATGCCAGGCCCTCCTGTCTTCCGCCGTCCTCTGGAGTTTGCTCAATTTCATGTACATTGCATCAATCATGCTGTCTAACCATCTCATCCTTTGCCGTCCCCTTCCTCTGTTGTCTTCAGTCTTTCCCAGCACCAGGGTCTTCTCCAGTGAGTCCTCCCTTCTCCCTTCTCATTTGGGGGCCAAAGTATCTGAGCTTCAGCTTCAGCCTCTGGCCTTCCAGGGAACAGTCAGGGTTGATTTCTTTTAGGATTGACTGATTTGATCTCCTTGCAGTCCAGGGGACTCTCAAGAGTCTTCTCCAGCACTATAATTGGAAAGCATCTATTCTTCGGCGCTGGGCCTTCCTTCTTCTCACAAAACTCAGGTTGAGAAATTCCCGAAAATTTTGACAGTGCAGCCTGGGGAGGGTGAGGTTTGGGGAGGGGAGGGACCTTAGCAGGGTATGATGCCATAAGAGTCCACCCTCCAAAGCAGCCGTTTTCTCCAGGAGAACTGATGGTGATCTGGAGAGCAGTTGTAATAGTGGGGGATCGCGGGGTGCCACTTGGAGTTTAGCGACCCTACACCAAAAGACTGTTCAAAGTCCAGGGTTGCTACACAGAGGCAGGCAAGGGCAGACCACCTCTGTTTGTCCCTCACCTTGAAAACCCTGCAGGGTCACCATAAATCGGCTGTGAATTGACAGCACTTTTCGCAGGCAAGATCTCATGTAGTTTGTTTATTTGACTTATATCCCCCCCCCCCCCCCCCCAAGCAGGCTCAGGTCAGCTTACGTAAAATCTTAAAACACATAAGACAACACACAATTAAAAGTTGAATCTGATCGTGGCTAATCACTGAGAGATTATATTTGAGGTACTTTGAACACCCTGAGGAACTTTGGCATATTACCACATGACACCAGTTTCTTCTTTGCTTTTGCCACACTGTTCAAGCCACACTGGCTTGAAACTTGACCAGTGATTTCCTCTGGCTTGATTTCTCCTTGCCTGCACATGAACTGTGCCAAGCTTCATCTCTGTCCTCCAGCTAGGCTTGCCAACTCAAGCTTTGAGAAATTGCTAGAGATTTGGGGGTGGAACCTGGGGATGGCAGAATTTGGGAAGAGGAGGGACCTCAGGGACGATGTGATTCCATAGAGTGTACCCTCCAGACCTGCCATTTCCTCCAGAGGAGCTGATCTCTGTTGTCTCGAGATCAGCTGGAATTCTGGGAAAACTCTGGCCCAGCGTTAGAGGGTAGAAGCCAAAAATGAGAGATCACGGGTGGAGGTGGAAATCCAAGCACAACATCAGTGACAAAAATAATGAAGGGTCAATAAAGATATGTATGCAGAATCATTTACTGTAGTAATTCTGTAGAAAATTCTCTTCTGTTATCGCTCACACGCAACGGATACTGCGCAATATAAACAAATCTGTTTCACAAGAATTGATTTATCTGAGCGTGTAGGTTTTGGGGTTCTGTTCTGTTATTAGAGAGTCAACATGGGGTGTTTCCTTCAAGAGTTGAGAATTAGGGGGGTATAAGTTTAATAAATAAAGTAGAAATTGATAAGAATTATGATTGCTACACACTCAGATAAAGCAATTCTTGTGAAACGGATTTGTTTACATTGCGCAGTATCCGCTACGTGTGAATGATGACAGAAGAGAATTTTCTACAGAATCACTACAGTAAATAATTTTGTGCACATATCTTTATTATAAAGGTAAAGGTTCCCTTGCTCGAAAGCCAGTCAAATCTGACTCTAGGGTTGCGGTGCTCATCTCCATTTCAAAGCGGAAGAGCCGAAATCTCTGTCCAGCGCTGTCCGAAGACATTTCCGTGGTCATGTGGCCAGCATGACTAAACACCAAGGCGCACGGAATGCTGTTACCTTCCCACCGAAGTGGTACCTATTTATCTACTTGCAATTTCTTGCTTTCGAACTACTAGGTTGGCAGGAGCTGGAACTAGAGACGGGAGCTCACTCCGTCACGCGGCACACTCGGGTCTCGAACTGCTGAACTACCGACCTTCCACAGCCTGCAGTTCAGCATCTTAACCACTTGAGGCACCACAGCTCCTTATTGACCCTTCGTTATTTTTGTCATGGACGTTGTGTTTGGATTTCCAGCTTTAGAGGGTGGCATGCCGCACAGACCACTAAGAAAGGGATCCTCAGCCTTTTTGAGCACGTTGGCATGTTTGGAATTCTGACACAGGGTGGTGGGCACAACCACAAAATAGCTAGCTTTGGAGACTGCACCAACCACAAAAAGGCTGCCGCATGAGGTGAGCGCGTGCACACAGAGGAAGCCTAAGTGTAGGGGACAAGAGAAGTAATTTTTAAAAATACACTCCTCCACATGCGGTAAAACCAACACTGTGGCGGCGGCTGCCACCGAAGCAACATCGTTTTAATCTGCACAGCCAATCAAAAGCCCTACTGGGCAGGAGCCTCATCTGGCCACACCCACTCTCTGTAAGCACTGGGCGAGTGCCAAGAAAGGTGTTGGCAGCGTCTTTGTGGATCCCTGCACGAAAGATTCCGTTGATGCTGCTCAGCACCAGGCAGGTCCCCTTCCCAGCCCACTCCGCTGCACAACAAACAATGGGCCGTCGCAGGAAAGGTCCTCCTGCGGACGATGCATTCCTATAAACGTGGCCCGTCCCCATCTTCCAGGTGACACCCGCTTTGCCCTCTATATTGTTCTCCTTTCTCAGGCGGCAAAGGGTGGGTGGGTAGGGTGCTGAAGGTGAGAGATCATGGTTTGTTTGAAGCAAAAGTGTCGTCAGATACTTCCTGGATTCCTGTTATTGAATTACTGGAAAGATGTACCTATTCCAAACTATACAAAAGAACTAATTACCATCCTTTTATCGGCAGCCAAAACAACTATAGCGCAGAGTTGGAAAAATAACAATTTACTCAATATTAACTCATGGTATACAAAAGTATGGGACCATCTCCTAATGGATAAGGTCTCAGAACGACTTACCAATTCAGAAGATATGTCTAGATCTCAGGCTTTTTACGGTCGTTGGCATTCAATATTAGAAAACCTAGAAAATATTCTTGAACAGACTAAACCTAGTCAGAAATCTCATTATTATTCTTTTATTCGAAAAGAGTGGATATTATAATAAAATGTAGTGATAACAACAAATTATTTTTTTGTAAAGAATACATTTGTATTATGAATATGCTTGTATAACTTTAATCTAAAGAAGAACACAGTTATTTGTATTGTTAAGGTTTGAATTGTTAGAATTTTGATTTAAATGTTGTATTATGACTGTTAAGAAAATAATAAAAAATTTATATATATATAAAAAATACTTCCTGGATCGTGCTCTCAAAACTGGTCCAGCTCTGAGTGGGTGACCGTCCTTATTCTTATCTCTCCTTCCAGCTTGCAGCGATTCCTGCCTGAGCTGTGATTCAGGAGCCGCTTGTACCTCCTGCAGAGACCCCTCCAAAGTCTTGCTGTTTGGTGAATGCCAGTATGACAGCTGCGCTCCTCAGTATTACCTGGACTTCTCTTCCAAGACCTGCAAAGGTGAAAGCAAAAAAAAATCTAGACTTGCTTGCGCCAGATCATAGCAATAAGTAGCATGGCTGGCCTGTCTACTTCGGAGTGGTCTTCTCGTGTTCTTTCCATCCACGTACACACACAAGCCCTTTTTCTCCTCGAAGTGTCCTGCATATTATCCGCTGTCAAGCGGGAAGCGAGAATCAGGGTTGCCAACCTCCGGGTGGTGGCTGGAGATCTCCTGGGATTGCAACTGATCTCCAGGTGACAAAAATCAGTTGCCCTGGAGAACATGGTTACTTTGGAAGGTGGGCTCTGTGGCAGTATATCCTGCTGAAGTATCCCCCCTCCCCATACTCCATCCCCCAAATCTCCAGATTAATAAGGGGCTCAGTTCTCAGTGCGTGCACACAGAAATAATAGGAGGTTGGGAATTGCTACACGCTGTCCAGGAGCAAGAATGCAGTGAAAGCAGGGGACAGGGAGTTTACACCCCTCTCTTGAATTAAGAGGTTGCTGTATACTGTAGCCAGTCTGGTGTAGTGGTTAAGTGCGCGGACTCTAATCTGGGAGAACTGGGTTTGATTCCCCACTCCTCCACATGCAGCAGCTTGTGTGACCCTGGGTCAGCCACAAGTTCTCTCAGAGCTGTTCTCCCAAGAGCAGCCCTTGAAAGAGTTCTCTCAGCCCCACCAACCTCACAGGGTGTCTGTCGTGGGGAGGGGAAGGGAAAGGAGTTTGTAAGCCGCTCTGAGACTCCTTTGGGTAGTGAAGGGCGGGGAATAAATCCAATCTCCTCCTCCTCCTCCTCTTCTTCTTGAATCTTCCCTCTGCTATTATCCTATCCTTCCTCCAACAAACTCAGGGCAACAAAAAATCTCACAACAATCCTGTGAGACGGGTTAGACTGAGAAAGAGTGACTGCCCAAGATCCCTTAGTAAGATTCTGGATTTAAAACTGGGTTTCCAAGATCCTGCCTGGATGGCCCAGGCTAGCCCATCTCATCAGATCTCAGAAGCTAAGCAGGGTCAGCCCTGGTCACTACTGGGCTGGGAGACCACCAAGGAATGCCACGGTGGCTACGCAGAAGCCGGGAATGGCAAACCACTTCTGTTCGGCTCTTGCCTTGAAACCCTTATGGAGTCGCCGTAAGTCGGCCGGGACTTGACACTACTTTCCACCGTGACGGCCAGGTCTGGTGTTCTAAACAATTGCATTGACTCTCACAGCCTGCCAACCTCTCCTCTTCCTTCTTCCCACAAATCCCTTTCTTTAACAGAGCCATTCCTGCAACACCCGAGAATCACCTTACTGGCCCATCCATTGCTGTCTGTCTTCCTCAATCTCATCCATGCTCCTCTGCAGTCAACGCCTGTCTTACCTGTCTGTCATAATATCAAGGCACTCTGGGGTAAAGGCCCTGGCCCGGCTCCGTGCCATACCCCATCAAGCATACCATTAGTGCTAAATAAACCCTTACCCCTGTTCATAATAAAACTGTCTTTTCCTATAGCTCTCACATGCCTATCCCAAGAGACAGCCTGCCGGCTGCCTAGAACTGCAAGCTAGACGAAGCCCATCTCCTCTTCCCTGTTAACTTCGCTCCTCTTCCTTCCTGGAAATCCATTTTGACTGCGGGAGCAATGTCACCTTCGTCATCAATTCGGCCAGCTTTAATTAGCAGCCCTTGTGGGAAATCCCAGAAGTCTCAGTGCACGGAAGAGATTTATGATCTAGCCGTGGCAGAACCGACCGGCGAGCGATGGGCTTTCATGCTCAGTGTTAAGCGGATAGCGGCCACAGGCTCCGAGAGGAGACTGTCTGTTTTGGCTGCCCGGCTGGGCTTCTGACGGTGGAAGGCACTGGCCCGTGCCCATGTTTAACATAACTGGGAAATGTTAAACCCCAGAGAAGAATTCCTGTTATTCTAAGCAGGTCTCTCCTTAAGGCATCCCTCTCTTTCTTTTTTTGCTACCTCACATCTGTTCCCCGTTCTTCCTTTGCCCTTCAGCCCATCTAAAGTCAGTAGGCTGTATGGTGTGTGTTAAAACAGGTGATGTTTCCATTGTAATTTTTTTTAAAAATCTAGAGTGCGACTGGAGCTGTAACGCCTGCAGCGGTCCCCGGAGTAGCGACTGCTTGCAATGCATGGAGGGATACGTGCTCCACGACGGCAACTGTGTCGAACAGTGCCCGTTGGCTTTCTACAAGGAATCCGACACGTGCCAAAGTGAGTCTGCGCGATGGCTCTTCCGCCACATCCGAGTCATCGCTTAAACATAAACGACTATCATAAACAACAGTCATATCTTAAACATGAACAGAAACCACAATTATATAAATCATACAATATATATACTTCTTAGAGCTTGTTTATATAGGCTCTTGATTTTTCCTCCCATATCTCTTTTCTCCCCTGCACCTGAGCATCTTCTTTGTGTGTGGCTCTGCCTCCCATGGCAGCCGTTTTGTGTTTGCACCCCACCATCTGCAGGCTCAAGAAGGTGGGGGAGGCCTGCTCCACAACGACAGATAAGCTGACATACCTCCACTTTGTCCTCCCGAGTGGCTTCTAACCTGCCAGCTGTTTTACCCGGAGGACAGAATGAGGTGGCCCCCTCGACAAGACGTTCCTTTGAGGAAGGGCGGCATGCAAGTGCCGTGCACAGATAAATCTACGCATGTATGTTTAGACCTACGAGAACTGATTTCTGTGTCTTCTGTCTACATTTTTAAAAGGATGTGATGTCCACTGCCTCCAGTGCCGTGCCCCCGGTGAATGCAACCGCTGTGAACCCCCGTTTCTTCTCTTGGATTTGCAGTGCGTCACGGAATGTAGGAAGCCCTACTATGCAGACTATGGAGAGCAAAAATGCACAGGTGAATCAAAGGGGATCAAAGTTTAAACACTCTTGAACTGGCACACAGCAGCTTTGATGCAATTGAAAATAATAATAATAATAATAACATTTTTAGAATTTTTTATTGCTTTTCACTATAAGCTACACAAATTACACACTACAAATTCAGAGTAGCAAGGTACAATAATGATCTGTCTTACACTTTGGGTATTTCCCTATATAATCAAGTTTACAATAAGCCATTTAATTACTTTTGAAACTCATTAACTCACTGGGGTTTTTTTGCTGGATGTCATCCCATAGGGAGAGTCCTTTGCTTAAGTCCTTGCTCTGGTCTGGTAACGTCTCTGGGCACCATTGCTGGCTTCATGGCAGCGGGACCTTAAGGAGCAAAAAAGAGCCTCGATCCTTCAGCTGCAGCTTCGGGAGCGGCTCCTCTAGCGCTCCAGGCTAGAAGCTCCCTTCAAGAGCTTCGTGGGGGGGTTGAAGACTTCCGAACCCCCTCCCTGCCGCCTCGATCCGAATTGCACCCATCGGAGCTTGATGGCGTGCATTTGTTTGTGAGTTGCCAAAAACCAGAACTCAATAATAATAATAACTCTTGAACTGACACACAGCAGCTTTGATGCAATTGAAAATAACAACAACAAAAACAACAACAGTAGTAGTAATAGTAGTAGTAGTGTAATCTAGAAGAATGAGGATATCACGTCTAGCAGTGGAAAATTCAGAAAGTAGGATTGACATGAAAGTGCTACAGAGGGAGATGCACACTAATGAGATGTGGATTTGAAAATGAACGGAGTCCATGAAAAATGCAGCTTCCTCACAAGCAAACTGAAACTGGTCCAGTCGCATCAGCATAGTAGAATTTCATGAAATTATAATCCATGTAAGGTGGGTAGAGAGGAACTTCTGTCTCTTTTCTTCCCATCCCGCACTTTGTATAGTACTAGAATTCAGGATCTGCTAAGTAAATTGGCTGGAAGTAGATACAGTTTCAGGAGCTGCGGTGGCTCAAGTGGTTAAGACGTTGCACTGCAGGCTGTGGAAGGTCAGTAGTTTAGCAGTTCGAGACCTGGGTGCTGCAAGACGGGGTGAGCTCCCATCTCTAGTTCCAGCTCCTGCCAACCTAGCAGTTCAAAAGCAAGAAATTGCAAGTAGATAAATAGGCACCACTTCGGTGGGAAGGTAACAGCGTTCTGTGTGCCTTGGTGTTTAGTCATGCTGGCCACATGACCACGGAAACGTCTTCGGACAGCGCTGGCTCTTCGGCTTGGAAACGGAGATGAGCACCGCAACCCTAGAGTCGGATTCGACTGGCTTTCGAGCAAGGGAACCTTTACCTTTACCTTTAGATACAGTTTGCCGTGACCTGGCTGGCCCAGGCTAGCCCGTTCTTATCAGATCTTGGAACCTAAGCAGGGCCAGCCTTGCTTAGTATTTCAATGGGAGACCTCCAAGGAAGTCTGGCATTGCTATGCGAAGGTAGGCAATGGTGTGCCACCTCTGTTTGTCTCTTGCCTTGGAAACCCTTCAGGATCGCTATAAGTCAGCTGTGACCTGATGGCCCTTTCCACCACCAGGTGCAGATTAGATGACTGTGATAACAGACATCTATCTCATCTTTGTCCTGCCCTCCTGCAAACCTGGTTCTCTCCTCCATTTTATCTTCCCAACAACTTGGTAAGATGGGTTATGATGAAAGAGAGGGCCTCGCCCAAGGTCCTTCAGTCCGTTTCAGGGCTGAATGGAGATTTGTCCCTGCGTCTCCCAGATCCGCATCTGACGTCATAACCATTACACCACACTTCTTCACGCAAGCCTTAATTCATACGGAAGTCTTCCATATGTTGCCTTTATGGGCTTCTCAAAAACTTGTACCTTTCCATATTTAGCATGCGGACCATTTTATTCTTGACAACAGTAACCACACGGTGTGTAGAAGCCAGGCAGATGTCAAAACTCCTGGAACATAATGTTACATAAGAGAAGCGAATGTTGGATCAGGCTGTCAGCTATGCTGCCATGAAGGTTGGGGAGTTTGGTCTGTGTCTGGTTAATTGCTATTGCTTTCCTCTCAGGTTAATTGCTACTGCATTCCTTTCTGTGCTTTCCCTGCTGTGCGCTGAAATGCTTATCTATACAGATGTGCAGGAGGGTGTTGTGGTGTCTGGGTTTTCCCTAGGTGCCGTGGGAGAGTGTTCGTTCTCAGCTTCAGCTACCTAACGGTCTCTAAGCTTTATCCTGCGCGCGGGAGGGTGCCTAATTGGCCAGTACTGTGGGGGGGGGGGTTTTACTCGGAAAACCCTCTAAGGTGCCATCAGGAGGGCCAGCAGTGGGGCCAGGACACCAGAAGCCCTCCTACTCTTGCCTCCCCCCCCCCAAGCACCAAGAATACAGAGCATCACTTGCCCCAGACGGAGAGTTCCTATCTATACCTTGTGGCTAATAGTCACTGATGGACCTCTGCTCCATATGATTATCCAATTCCCTCTTGAAGCCGTCCATGCTTGTAGCCACCGCCACCTCCTGTGGCAGTGAATTCCATGTCTGAATCACTCTTTGGGTGAAGAAGGACTTCCTTTTATCCATTCTAACCCAACTGCTCAGCAATTTCATGGAGTGCCCACTGTGCATATGTACATGTGCTGCTTTCCATGTGCACACACGGAGCTACTTCCTCTACTGAAGTGGTGTGGGACACTGCGGACAGTGGACCTCTGTCTGTGCAAATGAACCCCGGTGTGGTCACAGAGATCAGGGCAACATGCAGCAAAGAAATCCTTCATGTGTAAACCCTTACATCGTCAACAACAAATAAAAGAGCAGCGGTGGTAGTGGAGAGTGCCGTCAAATTTCAATTGATTGATGATGGCCCCGTAGTGTTTTCAAGGCAAGAGACGTTCAGAGGTAGTTTGCCATTGCCTGCCTCTGTGTCGTGACCCTGGACTTCCTTGATGGTCTCTCATCAGGCTCGTAGCCAGGATTTTGTGGCTTTTGGGGGGAATTTTTTTTTTCTTATGGGGCTGAAGGTCTCAATGCAGGAAGAAAAGGCATTTAGTCAAAAGAAAACTGTTCCTGGGATAGATCTCTAAACTGCAAGCTGTCAACCACTTTAGATGACTGTTCTCAGTTGCTGCAAGTTAACCACTTCTGCCAGCCTAAGCAACTATTCTGATAACAAGCCAGCAGGTGGGGGGTGATGACTTCTATAGTCAAGAAAGCCAACACTTAGGCAGAAAAACGCTCTTAAAGGAGACCAGTTTCTTGACATGGAACTAGAAGGTATCCTAGAGGTCACCCACTCCAACCCCCTTGCTCAGTGTGGGAATTAATCAACTACAGCACCCCATTCTGCCTAAAGGAATTCACACCTTTTAAAAAAAGGTTTTAAATGATTGAAAAAAGCATTTACAGGATAAATTCTTGTGTGGCTGTGCCTTGAAGAAAGGGGGCGATGCCCCCAAAAGCCCCACTGCAGCTAAAGGCCTGTCTCCCATTGAATACTAAGCTTAGCTTCTGAGATCTGACGAGATCATGCTAGCCTGGGCCATCCAGGTCAGGGTAAAGTGGCAACAAGTTGTGCCTTATTTCCTAAGACCAGCAAATGCCACTAACGGTGTCTGGCCCTCCTTTCAATAGCTGCCCCTTTCCTTCTCGTGCCAGCTTGCTCTGAAGGATGCCTGGAATGCGAGGGAGCCAGCCGGTGCCGAGAGTGCGACGCCACCACGTTTCTGCAGGGAGGGCGTTGCGTTTCCGACTGTGGCCACGGTTTCTATGGCCATCCTCAGAAGAGAGTGTGTGAAGGTGAGTACCTCAGAGTCCTGCTTGTCTAGACATAGGCAGTGGAGCTGCCCCACGGAAGTCTTTATCTGCACTTTCCTGCCACAGACCTTTGCGGCCACTCTTTGCCGCACTGTACTCCTGGCGTGCTTTTTTAGAGCATGGGTAACGGCTCTAGTGTGCCAGTCCCTGCTTTTAAAGGGCAGCTGCAAGGAAGCTCTTCACTGCAGATACTTAGGCACTGAAATGCTGGCATTACTGGCCACGGAGAGACAGCTGCTGTCTGATTACCAAAAACCAGAGCTTGAAAAGTGTCTGAACCAAAAGTTTACTTTTTTAAAAAAGTGATTTTAACTGGACACTTTGCAGCTTATTTAATTCCCTTGGCTGTTGAAGCAAGGGGAGGTTGAGATGGTGATAGTTTTATTATATATTCTATATTTTTTTTCCTTCAGGGGAGGGTCTGTGACTCATTGGCAGAGCCTCTGCTTGGCATGCAATATGTCCCAAGTTCAATCCCCAGCATCTCCACTTAAAGGATCAGGCAGTAGGTGATGTGAAAAGACCCCTCTGCCTGAGACCCTGGAGAGCCGCTGCCAGTCTGAGTAGACAATACTGACCTTGAGGGAGGGGTCTGATTCAGTATAAGGCAGCTTCATGTGTTCATATATGAACCCCATATTTGGAGTAGACTATTAACAGCTTAATTCTACTGACTATCAAATCCACATCTATTTGATTTTTTTCTCATCCACAGAAATTTCTTTAAAGGCATTCTGATGAAAAAAATTTTTGACTGCTGTTTCAGAACAGCAAATCATCCATGGCCCCTGTAAGAATCCAAACGTGTTTTGCTGCAGTAGGACAGAGTTTGGTATCGAGGGTTTCCGTCCCTCCAGCAATCCCATTTATTTTGTGCAGGATTCTAGTTCCCCCCAGGTGTCTTTTTTGTCCCAGATAAACAGTGCAATCCTAAGAACGCTTTCATGGGAGCAAGCCCAGTTGAATAGACCTCAGTAGGATTCCAAGTAGACCTATTTAGGATTGCTCTCAAAATTGTTTATAAATATTGCTATTGTTTCAACATATTTTAGTGTTGCCAGCCAAGAGAGTCTTGGAGATCTCCTGGAATTACAACAGATCTCCAGACAACAGAGATGAGTTTCCTTTGGGGAGATGGCTACCTGGAGAAAACGGACTCAATGGCACTACACCCCACTGAGGTCCCTCCCCTCCGCAAACCCTGTCCTCCCCAGGCTCGGCCCCCCAAATCTCCAGGAATTTCCCAACATGAAGCTGGCAACCCTGATTTTGCCTGGGGTTACCATGTGAAGACTCATCCATAGAAAACTCTATTTTGGTAGCATCAACATTTTTACTGCATTTACGTGTCCTAATGTCTCCCACATTTTCTTTTGGTACATGGATCACATGCTGTAATCCATTTCCCTTTGCTGTTGGCTCATATCTCTGCATTTCCCTTTGCTGTTGGCTCATATCTCTGTAAAGTCAATGACATGGGCCAGCATGGTGTAGTGGTTAAGAGTGGCGAACTCTAATCTGGAGAACCGGCTTTGATTCCCTCACTCCTCTTCCACAGGAAGCCTGCTGGGTGACCTTGGGCCAGTCACAGGTCTCTCAGAACTCTCTCAGCTCCACCAACCTCACAAGATGCCTGTTGTGGGGAGAGGAAGGGAATGCGATTGTAAGCCTCTTTGAGACTCCTTAGGAAGAGAAAAGTGGAGTATAAAAATCAACTCTTCTTCAATGGATCTAGATCTGCATACATAGAAATTAATAATAATAATTTTTGGTTTTTTAAATTTTGTTCTGATGAGAGAACCTATGACTTCCTTCCACTAAGTGCGAGAGCCTTCCTCCGACGTAACAAACCTTCCTCCGGAGCAAGATTCCTTCTGCTAGAGCAAGGCATCTTGCTTAGAAGAATAAAGACACAGGATCCAGTCCCCATTACTTTAAATAATGTGTATCCCACCTTTCAGAAGCTGGTTTTAAAGGCCGCAGACAACGAGAACACACAGTCAACAAGACCAAGTAAAACAATATTTTAAAAAATGTTCCACCCTTGGGGGGGAACTCAGTTCGCAGAACATTTCATAAATCCCATGCAGAGCTTTATTTTACAAAGCTAAGCTCTGAAACTGTCCAAGAGCTGAATACAAAAGAATCTAATGACAGTGGTTTTCAAAAACTATAGCTCATTCTGTTTATAGTCTAAAACACTCTTTCCTTTTTTGCTTTCTTTGTATAATTGGAGAGTACTAAAAACTGTAGCCACACTGCAAGCGAAACTAGAATGCAGATAGCATGTAAATGTAAGAAAGCTATTCAAGAGTTTGAGAATGCAAAGCCATCAAAAGAATGTAACCCCTACATGATCACGTCAGTTCCGGGTTGCCCCAGAAGTGACATCACCACAGCGCCGGTAACATTTCAACATCACTGATAAGGGGCTCTACCACAAAGTCATTCTCCTGCTGGTTGCCAGCCTTGGAGAACCAGGTTTGATTCTCCACACCTCCTCCATATGAAGCCTGCTGGGTGACCTTGGGCCAGTCACCGTTCTCTCAGAAATCTCTCAGTCCTACCTACCTCACAAGGTGCCTGTTGTGGGGAGGGGAACGGAATGTGATTGTAAGCCACTTTGAGACTCCTTAAAGGTGGAGAAAAGCAGGGTATAAGAGCCTACTCTTCTTCCTCTTCTACTCTATCTAGAGCAGAAGTTGCCACCTTTTTCGTTACTGAGAGTAGATTCTGAGTAAAGAAAAATATTCCAAGTTCGTCTCTCCCATTTTTACCCTGGCATGTTTCCAAGTTTTCTTCTGTTCTAGAAACAGACCGTGGACTAGCAAAAGCACCAAAAATGCAGCTCAGAGAAAAATCCTATAAAACAAAAGATTTTTTGTAAAGCCTATTGCAGATTTTTAACAATCTTTTCCTATATCATCTACTACAAGCTACTCAGCTGCAGCCAGTGAGCTATCGGTAGTTCACAAACTACCTGCAGGAGGACCCCTAACCTAGTGACTGTCTAGATATTGGACTTAGTCTGCTTTTGACATTGCCTCCTGCTTCTGGCCTTTTGACCCTTATCTGACTCTTTGGCAACCCAGGCGCTGCTTGGTTTGATTTGCCCCTTGTGTTCCTGGCCCGAGCCCTGGGATCCTGGCATTTTTCTCGCCCTCTTCTTGACGGAAGTTTGCATCATCATATTGATGGGGCATCGTCTCCCTTGCTTTGTTTTAGTGATCGTGCGTGCTCCTGTGCTCAGTGCAAACAGCTCACTCCAGGTGGGGATCGGTGGGGTGAAACCACTCGACGTTTCCATCATGGAGGTACAAGACCTTGACGAGCAAAGAGAAGAGCTGCTGTTTCGAGTGGCAAGCTCTCCCACCAATGGCAGGCTGCTGATGGTGGCAACTGGGCGAGAGACAGAGCTGAACCAGGGGGATTATTTCACCTGGGAGGATGTGATGGAGCAACGGGTTCTCTTTGTGCACAATAAGGAGAAATCCAGGTGATTCCAGGTTATGTTTTTGTTAAATAGTGGGTTTAACATGGCAGAGGCGAAGGCAGAGTGATTTCAGCAAGCGGCAGTTTATTGCATCTCAACAGGAATGCTTTACATGGGGCAACTGCCCTGACTATATACACCCAAGCCACTCCCAGCCCCCATGCGATTGGTGAGTTCAAATGGCCTCCAGGCTCCAGATTGGCTGGCTGCCCTCAGGGGCCAATCCGCTGGCAGGTTCCAGGATCCTGCCTGCCTTTGTTCTGGGCCTTCAAGCTCCAACTAGGTGGCCTGCCCAGACATGCCTTCCCACTCTCCATCCAGGTGGCCTGCCAGACAAGTCCAGACATGCCTCCTTATGTCCAGACATAACAGGGTTTTTTTTACATTTCCTCTGGCTGTGACTACAAGGGTGTTGACGGAGGGCGCTTTCAGATAGCACAAAATTGGCCCAGATTCTTTGCCATCTCCCCTTGACAGCTATGAAGCAATTAACTGATTGAGCCCCATCCAAGGAAGTTGTTCCCCTTTCTTTTTTCTGGGGTCATAAAGAGAAGTTCAGAAAGATTAGGCTATAGAATTTGGAAGCCACGTCAGCAGGTCAAAGGTATAAGTTGGTTTTATTTGAACTTAGGGTTGCCAGGCAGCCAGTGGGAGGTTTGTCATGGGGGGTGGGTGGGTAGCATCCCAGGTAGGGTTGCCAAATCGAAAAACCTGCGGACCGGGGGACTCCCAGTCCGCGGCTGGAGCGCGCCACACGCACATCACCAGGAAGTGACGTTATGACGCTGGGCACGCTGGGGGCGGGGCCACGACCATCCGAGGGAAAACCATAGAGTTTTCCCTCGGATTACCGTAGCCCTGCCCCCAGCGTGCCCGGCGTCATAACGTCACTTCCTGGTGACGCACACGCCTGGGTGGGGTTCCCCCCGTGGCCCGATCCACCGCCAGTGGGGAACGGGCCTCTGGGGCAGTGGTTTCCCCACCCCCCAGGGGGACTTGGCAAGCCTAATCCCAGGAGAAAGTTTAAAAGAAAAACAAGGCCCTGGCTACTCACTGGAAGTTCTGACCGTAGAGTTCCTGGCGTTTCCTAGAGCTACCTGGAAGTGACGAGGATTGCTTCAGCCATTGCCAGAAAGTCTATTGTAAGATGTCACTTCTTGGGAAAACCTAGAGAAAGCTGCTTGGAGCAGCGGGCAATGGAGCTTGGGGTGGGGAATTCCCTGCCCTGACTGGCTGTGTTACTACTAGACATATCATCAGGACTGTATCTGTGCAGCAGTTCTGCAAGCACATCCCAAAGGTGCAGGAACAGGTACCCGGTGCAGTATTCCCTATTCTCAGAATATCAGTTTGCACAGGGGTCATTTCATAGAAAAAGAGCTAGGGGGACTCATTAGCATAACTCATTAGCATATGCCACACCCCCTGACATCACCGGAAGTGTGTCCTCCCCACAGCCGGTGGCGACCTCCAGCAGGCACCAGCAGGGAGCTCCAGGCCCCGCCCTCCCGCACCTCACCCGGGCGGGATGGCGTCCCCCCGCATCCCCCCCCAAATGACCCCTGAGTTTGCATCATTTAAAAAAAAAAATTAAGTTTCTAGCTCCCAAGGTTTGAAAATGTGCAAGCAAAAGCTGGTGAAAGGCTATATATACTGATGATGTGAAGATGCCATTGTTAGGCATGATAAGAAGGTTCATCCCCCCCCCCCCCCCCCATATTATAATCTGTGATCAAACAGCTTTAGTGGGCTTTTGAAGCAATAGATATAGTATATCATCGCTCTGCACATTCCTTCGTTATCTGTATTCCAGTTGTTTGGTGCCTGATATCCATTTATATAATCTTCTTGGGGGGATTTTGATGTAGGAACGGTCATTTTGCCTTGGAAGCTGGCCTTCAGCGGCACGTGTCTGAACCTGAAGTGTTTGTTGTTCAAGCCGTATCGACACAGGTAATACGGAAAAACAGCTACCCAATTTTGTATGTTTTCCCAAACATGAATAGAAAGTGTGTATTCTTTATTTACGTTCAGTCCCGAACGTTGTTATCATGCCACTAAAACTGCCCATCACCAGCTTCCCCTCCCCCTACACGAACGTTTCTTGGTAATTAATTTCCCCCTCTTCCTTTTGCCTTTTTCATTTAATGTAGCTGGTAAATCCTTTTATGCAATGACGTGGGGGCCAGATTAATCAGAGTGTAGAGAGCTACTCCTGCGTAGCTCTCCATCCCCCAATTTCCTTCTCTTATCAGTTTTTATTCCCTCCTCCACTCCTCTCCCTACAAGCTTATCAGTGCAATCCTGAACAGAGTCTCGTCGAAACCCATTGAAATAATTGCGTTTAGACTGGCTGTATGTGTTCTATAAACCTGCAGTATTATTGTTGTTATGCAAAAAACCAAGTCTTAAATATCAGCATTTTACATCTTGAGAATTTCAACGTAATTTTTTAAAGAAGAAACCATGTGTCTAGTCCTCATGATGTTGAAGAACTTGGGGGGGGGGATCCAAACAGGCTGTTTGCAGTGTTCCCTCTAAGCTGAGTTAGTGTGAGCTAGCTCACAGTTTTTTGGCCTCCAGTTTACACGTTTTTGCCCTAGCTCAGGAAGGATGTGGCTCCAGGGCAAACTAATTGATGCAGTAGCCAAATTGCTCGCTCACAACTTTAATGCCAGGAGCTCACAAAGTAGAATTTTTGCTCACGAGACGCCACAGCTTAGAGGGAGCGTTGGCTGTTTGTCTCTCTAATGCTTATGGAGTTCGGGTGACGGTGCTCTTTGCAGGCTCTTCTCTCTCTCTGTCTCTCTCTCTCCATCAGTTAGCCCCATTATTCTTGGTCTTTCTTTCCTTCTAGAGTCCGCACTATTTTTCTTTTTTTTCTCCCCCCAGCCTCCGTCTCATACTTCTAAACTAATCCGTGTCCTTGCACTTCAGGAGATAAGTGCACAGTTGTTAGCAATCGCCACAACATGAGTCCTTCGTAATATGTTATTTCTAGTATACCCAGAGAATTACTTGCCTGGTGTTTAAAGAGAGTCCTTGAACTGCTGACTCTCAGCACAGCGCTGAAAAGGCCAATTCATCAAACTTTGCAAGGAGTTGCTCAGGAAGAAGAATTTGCTTTGAACTTTCTTTATTTGAGAGCATGCCACCCCCCCCTTGCAAGCCTAGAGCTGCTTGGGGGGGGGAATGGGGAGACTAGGGTGGACAAAGTTTCAGGGACTGAGTCTTGAAAGAGGCCCCTCCAGTAATGTGATTTACTTTCACAAATATAGAGATGGGCTGCTGGGGATAGGGCTGCCAACTTCCAGCCCAAAATTACAACTGATATCCAGGCTACACAGAACAGTTCCTCGGGAGAAAATGGCTTCATTGAAGGATGGACTCTATTGCATTGTACTCTTAATGAGGTCCCTTCCCTCCTCAAACTCCACCTTTCTCAGATTCCACTCCCAAAATCTAGGATTTTTACTTTTTTTTAAATATATATATATATATATATGTGTGTGTGTGTGTGTGTGTAAATGAAGCAGAGTATGCAGAGGATTTATCCATAATCAAGGAACTGAAGGTGCTCTTGGTGTTTCAGGCCCCCCGCGTGCTAAAGAACGAAGCCCTCATCCTCGGCAGAGGGGAAGCAGCAGCCTTAACTAACCTGGTGCTTGACATTCAGGACAATGACAATCCCCAGGATGTGACGGTGACCGTTGTGGATCCTCCGCATCATGGGCGACTGGCCAGGTTTCCCAGGAACACATTGTCTGCGACGAGCATGTTCAAGCTTGATGACCTTGAGGGAGAACGTGTGCATTACGTCCATGATGGATCCAGGAGTTCAGAAGACATGGCCGTTCTCCAAGCGAGTGATGAGTACCACTCTCAGAACATACTCTTCCGTATCAAGATAGCTCCAAAGGTAAGTTTGTGGATTTTTAACTATTTTCAGTGGTGTCTTATATTGGAACTAGGGCTTCCAGGCCTTCTGCTGTTGCCTTCCGCCAGCTCCCTAGTTGTCTGCTGCTGCTTCAGGCACTGGCGGGAGGAAAAAAACAGTGATGGCTGCATCTCTGCATCACTTCCAGGAGAAACCTGGATGTGCTGTAGGGTAGCTCTAGGAATCACTCAAAACTCTGTGGTAAAACCATAGAGCTTCCGACAGTTCCTAGAGCGACCTTATGTCACTTCTGGGTTTTCTCTGGAAGTAACACACGGATAGCTTCAGCTAGCATAGTATGCCCCCCATGTCCCCACCCCCAGCCCACCCAATGGTTACCAGCCAGGCTAATCCTGACAACTCTTGCTAGAACATTATTTTGACAGTGTTGGGGGCAAGAATAGTCTTTATCGCTACCGCACAGGGAACTGAGGAATGAGAGAAAGGAACCATACCCTTCCTATCTGCCACAGTTGCTGAGTGGCATTTGTGGTGGGAGGGGATAAGGTCACACAGAGGCCCATCTGTAGTGAGAGATAAAGAAATTGGACTTGTGAAACGTGATCTCATGGCTGGGCAGAAAGAAACAAAGAAAGAAAAGGTAGGGGAGCCCTTCTCCCCCAAGACTGCGCGCTCAGCCAGGATGAGTTTGTAATAACTTGTCCATTGGACTGTGTGGTTTTGCAAGCAAGAAACGCAAGGTGTGGCTCAACTTTCATTTTCTGCCAGGTACTGAAATTGAGAGGAGTGGCACACGCAGGGTTTGTTCTCACTCCCAGCATATTTGTAAAGCACATAAATAGTACAGAGAGGTCCTTCTTTAACTTGGGCCTGCCACAACATGGCAAAACTCAATGCATTTGGCAATGAGCTAAGAAGTGCCTTAGGTCCCTAATCAGATAACCCACGGAGCGGAACAGTTCATATCTAAGCAGTGGCCAGCCTTGGAAGCTCTCTGATGCTTGAAGATCTTGTGTATACTGCCTCTGGATATGGAGGTTCCATTTTATCTCTCCTCAGGAGAGTAGCGAGCTGAACTTATTCCAACATCTTTGGAACTAATGGTCCCCACTGGTGGACCTCCTGATGGCACCTGGTATTTTTGGCCACTGTGTGACAGAGTGTTGGACTGGATGGGCCTTTGGCCTGATCCAACATTGGCGTCTCTTATGTGTGCTGCCCTGTGACAACAGATTCCAGAAGTCATTTGTGACTTGCATGCAAACCTACCTGTGTGTGTTTTCCTGAATCGTCTGCCAAATTGGTATCACTGGAAAATCCCAAGTTCTAGCAGGGAGGGAGAGAGAAGGATTTCTCACTGTTAACTCTCAACACACCTTGCACAATTGCATAAGCCAGTTTGGTGTAGTGGTGGTTAAGTGTGTGGACTCTAATCCGGGAGAACAGGGTTTGATTCCCCACTCCTCCACTTGCAGCTGCTGGATGACCTTGGGCAAGCCATAGTACTGTCAGAGCTGTTCTTGAAAAAGAGCAGTTTCTGTCAAAATTCTCTCAGCCCCACCTACCTCACAGGGTGTCTGTTGTGGGGAGGGGAAGGGAAAGGAGTGTGTAAGCTGCTCTGATACTACCAGTGAAGGGCAAGGTATAAATCCAATCTCCTCCTCCTCCTCCTCCTCCTCCTCCTCCTCCTCCTCTTCTTCATCTTTCTTCTTCTTCTTCTTCTATCTTCTTCTTCTATCTTCTCTTATGTCCCTCCTTAGATATCGACTCCCACATCCTGCCCAATTTAACTTTTGTTTGCCAGGCTGATGCTCCAGCCCTTTAACAATTTTAACAGTTCATTTCTGTGCCTTCTCTTGGCCCTATTTCCTCCTGTTTGAAATGGGGTAACCAATGCTGCGCTTCCCAGTCTGAGTGGTGCTCCTAAGAAGCATTATAATACTACGGACTCTCTTTTTTTAATCCACTTTATTACGTGAATTAAACATTGGGAATTTCGTAGCTTTGTTTCTCTGAACATAGGTGGTTTTCCTCCAAATGCTAGTTAGGATTTATTCGGGCAACAAAAGTACCCAAAGACTATGCTTTTGGGGATATTGGCAGGGCAAAAAAGGATAACCTGCTGTATCCCGGAACCTTCCAGTGTTCCCAATTATCTGTCTCGGCACTGAATATGAAATGAAGTCATTGGGACATGGCCTAAGAGACAGTGAATTGAGTTGATTCCATCAGTGCTCGATTCCATTAAGTTCCTGGAAAACCTTTCCTCGCCTTCCGTCGATGGTGCAGATTTTGTAAGAAACCGTGATGAAGGTGAACTGCTGAATATCGTTTGCTTTATTAGCCAATTTCACACTTCCTTGCCTCATTATTTTTTCTGAACCCCACTGTACAACTGTTAGCGAGGAAAGCCAGTGGTATGAGAGACATGGAAAAACCCAGGAGGGTTCTGTGTGAAGTAGGGGCTGGCAGATACCCAGGCTCTCTCTACCTTTCGCCTAATTATCACCTTTCCCCAATAGCCTTGGGAGATAAACCAGGTGCCAGGTTTATTTCTGGAGAAGTGGCGTCTAGACATACATAAAAGCAGATTTCTTTCTTCTTCGTCTTGGTTCTTGTCCAAAAACTGTTACGGATACTGGTCTAGCTCTCGCCGGAGGGGTTCCCCCCCCCCCGAAAGCCATGCTCTTAATCTGAGCACGTGAGGTTTATTGGAATGAAGGGCTGGGAACTTTCGGTGTAGTATGTCCCGATTTGAAAGGACATTTGTAAACCCTGGACATTATTGGTTTAAAGAATAATAAGGAAGTAAAAAAAAACCCTGCAACCCATATAAACAAGCGATCAGCCAGGCAATAATAAAAATGTCAGTGGAGGTGAGATTAATCCATGTGAGATGTATTCTGGCAGATGCAAAGACTATTTGCTTTGTGGCATGAGTTTTCAAGCAACTCAGTCTCTCTCTCCCCCCCCCCCCCCCCCCCCCATCTTTATGAATAACAGGCATGGGCTTGGATTTTAAGCCTCTCTTCTGGTTGCACTGTGCTTTGTACGTTGCATGGGACAGTCAGGTTCTGTTCAGCGCATTGAAAGACATTGGTCTTGTGCAGGGCTTTTTTTGTAGAAAAAGCCCAGCAGGAACTCATTAGCATAATAGGCCACACCCAACAGCAGAAACTCATTAGCATATTAGGCCACAGCCCTGACAGCACAGCGCATTAGCATATTAGGCCACACCCCCATGTTACCAGAAGTGTGCTCATCCAGCCACACCCACCTTTTTCTCCTTATTCTGTTGACCTTGTTTGTGGTCAAAACCCCGGGCTTTTTTTGTAGCAGGAACTCCTTTGCATGTTAGGCCACACACCCCTAATGTAGCCAATCCTAATGCGTTTCTGCTGTTGGGTGTGGCCTATTATGCTAATGAGCTCCTGCTGGGCGTGGCCAACTCGGGAGCCAGCCGGAACTCCGTTCCTGTGCGTTCCTGCCCAAAAATAGCCCTGGTTGAGGAAGTGCTGGAGGAAGAGACTTTGCAGCAGAGGACTGGCTCAACAATGGAACTGGGCTTGGGATCCAAGAGGTCAAGAGGTCATTTCGGGGGGGAACGCAGGGGGAATGCAGTTCCCCCAGGTGAGGTGCAGGGGGCGGGGCACATGACGAAGCCCCGCCCCCTGCTTCCGGCCGCCCCGCTTCCAGCCCTCATTCAGCCAGGAGGAGGCAGGAGAAGAGGGAGGGTAAGCTGCTTCCTCCCCGCCTCTCCCCACCCCTGCCTGCCTGGGGCCAGGGAGGGCCTTGGCGGGGCTTCCTCGCACTCCCGCTGGCCTTGCAGGTCCACCGCCGGGCCCCTGATGTCAGGGGGTGTGGCATATGCTAATGAGTTATGCTAATGAGTTCCCGTAGCTCTTTTTCTACGAAATGACCCCTGACACGTGCAAAATGCTTTTATTATAAGAGGAATGAAGGGGTATTCCCCTCGCCACAAAAAAGGGATAAAGGGGCAAAATTTGTCTGAGCCAGTGTAGTGTAGGATGGCCAAGTTCCAGGTGGTTATGCCCAAAAGAGAGCTCAACGGAGGAGGTTGTATCAAAACACAAACACTCCATGAATAACTTACGAACAGAAGTGGAAAGAACATATTATCCAAGATAATTTTAACAATTCTTAACAGTTCAACTATTTCTCCAGTGCAAACTTATAATTTCTTAAAGGGTTAGGATCCAACGGTTTAATACAAAATTTATTTATTTATTTACATTTACATTTATATCCCGCCCTCCCCGCCATTCTGCAGGCTCAGGGCGGCTAACAACATATATAAAAATACATTAAAATTCCATTAAAACTGTCAATCAATATAAAATCTTACAACTTATATTAAAAGATGGCGAATCTTCCAATCTCAACTGTCAACTGAACAAAAGACAATTTCCAAATAAAGTACGCCAATCTTCTGTATGCTTCAGGAGAGCAGACGCTTCAAAAAAGTGTAAGTTCCACAGGAAAACAAGAGGACCACCCCCTGCCTAAGCCTTGGGACCCACCTAGGGTTATCAACTCCAAGTTGGAAAATTCCTGGAGATTTGGGGATGCAGCCTGGGGAGGGCAGAGTCAGGAGTGGGGAGGGACCTCAGCAGGGTATGACACCAAAACGTCCATACTCCACAGTGGTCATTTTCTTCCGGGAACCTGATCTCTGTCATCTGGAGATCAGTTGCAACTCCGGGAGATCTCCAGGACTCGCTGAGAGTCTGGTAAGCCCTGACCCACGACATCTGATTCCCTGTCAGAGATTTAACTGCTAGTAAGATAGTAACTGCTAGTAAGGTTGAGCGGTGGCTCAAGTGGTTAAGACGCTGAGCTGCAGGCTGTGGAAGGTCGATAGTTCAGCAGTTCAAGACCCGAGTGTGCCGCGTGACGGAGTGAGCTCCCATCTCTAGTTCCAGCTCCTGCCAACCTTGCAGTTCGAAAGCAAGAAAGTGCAAGTAGATAAATAGGTACCACTTCGGTGGGAAGGTAACAGCGTTCCGTGCGCCTCGGTGTTTAGTCATGCCGGCCACATGACCACAGAAACGTCTTCGGACAGCGCTGGCTCTTCGGCTTGGAAACGGAGATGAGCACCGCAGCCCTAGAGTCGGACTCGACTGGCTTTCGAGCAAGGGAACCTTTACCTTTTTTACCTTTAAGGTTGACAGGTGTCTGGTGTTGACCCAGGCAGTTCAGTGTTTTTACTGACTGTCCGAGATCTCCAGGCCCCACCTGGTAACTCGGACTGTCTCTGGTAAGCAGTGCGGCTTGTAGCGGATGTTAAGAAGAGATGTGACATCATGGGACTGGAACATGGACTTTTTAAAAAACTTACATCTGCTTAGAAATGTTCTCTTTATTCTTAATGAAACTTTGGGTCCAAATTCTCATAAAGTTTCAGAGCAGATCATGCTTTGTTTTTCAGCCGCTGTAACAATTCTGGCGATTTCCTTCACTTTTGCAAGAGACCCACTTCCTTCCAAAAGTCAGCTGCATTGCGCTGAAAAAGACGTGGTTTTTTTTTTAACCAGATGTTTTTAATATGTTTTTTAGAACCACCTGCCCAGTGACCTTATTCAGAAGCCCAATTGAGATCGTTCAGACTCTCCAATAATTTAAACTGCAGTAAAATTGAGATAATGATAATTAATGGGAATGCATACTTCAACAGATTAATCAGTGTCCCTGTTCTACAGAAACTGTAATATAGATTAAAAATTTGCCCCTCTCTGCTGATGATTAATTAGTGAGCCTGAGTGAAAGCCAAGATACTGTGCTTCTTCTCTGTAAAAGAAAAGTGCTTCCCCCCCCCCCCAGTTCACAACCAAGTAGTAGAAGAAGAAGAGATTGGATTTATACCCCGCCCTTCACTACCCGAAGGAGCCTCAGAGCGGCTTACAAACTCCTTTCCCTTCCCCTCCCCACAACAGACACCCCTGTGAGGTTGGTGGGGCTGAGAGAGCTCTTTCAAGGACTGCTCGTAAGAGAGCAGGTCTGAGAGAACTTGTGACTGACCCAAGGTCACACCAGCAGCTGGATGTGGAGGAGTGGGGAATCAAACCCGGTTCAACCAGATAAGAGTCCACGCTCCTCACCACTACACCAAACTGGCACCAAAAGCTAGACCTTTTTTTTTAAAGGTAGAACTACCTAGGGGAGAGGCTATGGTAGGTTGCCAGCTGGGAAGCTGTGGGGCACAGGAGTATTTGGGGGCAGAGGGTACACCAAACAGCACTGCATGAGGCTCTCGGACAGGGGTGGCCAAACTGCAGCTCAGGAGCCACATATTCACACATATTGTGCGCCTCCCGGCAGGGCAGCTGGATAAGCGAAGGGGAGGTGTACTTTTTCTCCCTCCCTCCTGTCTATTTGCTTTCTTTGTTTCTCTCTCTCTCTCTTTCTATCCACCGCTTTCATTCTGTCTTTTCCACCTCTCCCTTTCCCCCTCTCTCTTAGACAAATAGATATCATTAGCAAACAAATATCATTGGACAAATAAATATCATTATCAATATCTCTTTTTTACCCCTTTTGTTTTTATTTTTGGCAGTCTCATTTAATGTTAATAAAAAAAGCAAACTTGCATATGTTTACATTAAAATGTACGTGTAATATTGGTTCAGGTCTCAAACGTCTGACATTTATTCTGTGTGGCTCTTAACACTGAGCAAGTTTGGCCACCCCTGCGGGGTGGGGGAAACCATACAGATTCTTAAAACCATTCCTAAAGCGACGGCCAATGTTCCCTCTAAGCTTTGGAGTCTTGTGAGCGAAAATTCTACTTCATGAGCTACCAGCATTAAAGTTGTGAGCAAGCGATTTGGCTGCTGCATGAATTAGTTTGCTCTGGAGCCATCTTCCCTGAGCTACGACAAAAATGTGTGAGCCTGAAGCTGAAAAACTGTGAGCCAGCTCACACTAACTCAGCTTAGAGGGAACACTGGCGACGGCATGACATTATTTCCAGATACTCACACAGAAGTTTCATCACAGTGTTGTGCAACATCAAGCCCTCCGTTTTGTCCGTTGAGTGAGGGCGGGCGGGCGGGGGGTGTTATCCCAACTCCTCCAGGAAATTCCTGGAGACCCAATCCCAAGTTATCTACCAAGGGAAAAGGGGGATGGCGTAAGTTCTGAACCAATTTATACAGAGGTCGGATGCGGAAGGGGGGGGGGAGAACGCTCGCTATTCAGGGAGTCAGGCAACACTCTGAGTTTAAATCAATGTTGTCTTTACTAGAGTAGTTTCTTCAGGCATACAAAATCGGATACATACACAGACTCACACAAGCTCCTTAGTTGCAATAGTACATCAGAACAATTACAGCATAGAAAAATAACAAACGCATGAAAATAACAAAAGCATAGAAAATAGCATCAGCATCAAATAAGGGAATGACACAATGGGGTACGGCTGTACTTATCTGAGGTCCAAGCTTCGAGAAGAAATCTCCTCCTTGGATGGATGGGCAGCTAAAGCAGCAACTTGTGAACTCTGAAGACACACAGGCTGGGCCAGCCAAAGCCACGTGTGCGTTCCCTGGTCGCGACTCCGGGGAACTTAGGTAGAGAGTCACTTTGAAGCACTCTAGTGCACGCTATGGGGAAGGTGGGTTAACCAGGGAAACAAAGAAAAGTTTCTCCTTATATCAGCTCCTATTTGGGGCTGGCTCTATTAGCCCTAAACTACCAAACCCGTCCTCTAAACTACCCCGACTGGCTAAAAGGGGGTGACGAGGGGGTGACGTTGGCAAGGGGGCAAGGGGAGGAAATGCAGATTTCTTGTCCTACTTCAAAGAGGGCCTGGTGGTAAGGTGTGAATCTTCGTTCCCATGGACACCTCTTGATTTGCAGATCTGGTGCCTGCTTCAAAGCCATAAATACTATTGTCTTCAGATCCAAAGCCGGATTGGGGAAGTAGGGTTACGTGCTCTTTCTCACTCCTGAAATGCCGGGGTTCACTGGGGATTTTCCATAGCTCTCAGCATGGGTGCAATGGCGCGGTGTCTTCTCCATCCCGATGTATGACGGGATATCTTCTCCAGGGAAGCACATGGTCCGTATGTGCAACAGCAGCTCCAGGCCAGCCTATTTCTAGGCAAGCCTGGGATGCTGAACAAAGCAACACAACCAAACAGCAATCCCTGAATACAATGCATAGACACACACAAACAGCATCACCACTATACAGAAATGCAAACATAGGCTCATCCCGTAACAGTGGGCAGCAGGGGCAGGCAAGCCTACACAACCTGGCAAGACTAGGGTGTGGCTCAGTAGTTAGTTTCTTTCCATGCAGAAGATTTCAGGATTGTGCTAGACCGGGCCATTGAGATCAGGACGCAGTCAGATGTCCTGACACTAGCCACAGTTCCTCCCTGTAGCATTGCAAACCTGCATTTTACTTAAAAAAAAAAAAAGATTTCGAGCAAAGGTAAATGGGAATAGCCTGGCACATCTAGAAGAAGAGATTGGATTTATACCCCGCCCTTCACTCTGAGTCTCAGAGTGGCTTACAATCTCCTTTCCCTTCCTCTCCCCACCACAGACACCCTGTGAGGTAGGTGGGGCTGAGAGAGCTCTGAGAGAAACTGCCCTTGAGAAAACAGCTCTGAAAGAACTTGTAACTGACCCAAGGTCACACCAGCAGCTGCATGTGGAGGAGTGGGGAATCAATCCCGGTTCTCCCAGATAAGAATCCGTGCTCTTAACCACTGCACCATACTGGCTTTCCAGTTTGGACCAGACTGTATTAATAAATACTAACACGTCTTCTAAAACCTGGATCTTCCATACTAAAAGTTCATTTTGGAGCCCTTTTCATTCCTGGTGTGGGTATTCCCTATTCTATCATTTAGCATAAGTGGTAGGATTAAAAATGACCTTTCCTTTTAAGAATCAGCCTTGTTATTAAATACCAGTTACATTTAGCAGTTACATTTAGCAGTTACATTTAGCAGAAACTTCCACCTTGTTCAGAATCCTCAGGACTTTATTTCATTTCAGTCTTTGGGGATATATTGAATTTAATGAATGATTGGTTAAATTCAGAGGTTTAACTGAGCTAAGAATTCTTTGAGGAGAAGTTTTTAACTGGGATTCGTTGTTTGCACTGACGCAAAAGCTCTTGTTCCCCCAAGACAAGAGGCATGCTATTCACAAAGCCAGCTGGTAATAACAAGATTGACCCAGGCGATCTGGTCTGCACAGTTTGGATACACTGCATAACATGGTACCTTCAGTTTGGTGTAGTGTTTAGGAGCGCAGACTCTAATCTGGGAGAACCGGATTTGATTCCCCACTCCTCCACATGCAGCTGCTGGTGTGACCTTGGGTCAGTTACAAGTTATTTCAGAGCTGTTCTCACGAGCAGTTCTTGAAAGAGATCTCTCAGCCCCACCTACCTCACAGGGTTGTCTGTTGTGGGGAAGGGAAGGGAAAGGAAAGGAGTTTGTAAACTGCTCTGAGACTCCTTCGGGTAGTGAAGGGTGGGGTATAAATCCAATCTCTTCTTCTTCTTCAACGGAGTGGGGCAAATCTTGCATTTCTGCTGTAATGTTTAAATTCCCAAGGTGGAGTTGGCAATCTTAGCCAATCCTATTGCCTACAGACACTATTCAAAATGCACTTGAAAATCCTCCCCAAATTATCTTTTAATTCTAATCTTTTATATTTCTTTCATCCCCTAATTATATTCTTTGAAACAGGACACTCTTTTTCAAGATTCGGTAGCAGGTACTGTTAACATATCAAAGAAGATCCACATACAAAGCCAGTGACCAGGAGATTCTGTTTCCAGGAGATATTTGCATTAGTGGCATTATTTTGTCTTCTGGAAGGCAGAACAACCACATGGTGCCTTGGTTGGACTAATTTCCCAAGGTCCTGCTGACCTTGCCAGTTCAGGTTATCAGTTTATTGTCTCTCAGCAGAACTTCCACAAACTCAGGTTTTTGCATTGACTTCAAGACGGATTCCATCTGAACCTGGATGCTTCAGGTTTCGTGAGGCCTGAGGACTATATTGTTAGGGTGACACAATCACAAATAAAGGGTTAAGTTGCTTTGGTTCTTATTATTACCATTTGGCAAGTGATATGCAAGTTATATTCAGTGACCTACCGAAGACACGAGATGATTTCCTCTAAGGCTACTGAAAATGGCACATGTACATACATACATACTCCCGAAGTCCAGTAGTAGAGAGTAGTGCCTGAACCCAGGGGTGAGATGCATCCATGAATGGCAGAACAAGATTTTTAACATCCAAATCATAGGGGAAAATGGAACTAAACCTCCATGTAATGTGTATGGATCCCCAGTACAGACATTGCAGAAGATGGAAGACTAAGAGGCAGCTAGTTGGCTCAAAACTCCAACTGAAGATCAAGTACTGGATGAACAGGCCTGTAACCAGGATTTTGTGACACCAGTTTCTTGACACAGAGCTAGAAGGGATCCTAGAGGCCATCTACTCCAACCCCCTTGCTCAGTGCGGGAATTAGCCAACTATGGCACCCCACTCTACGCATGCCTTTTAAAAATGTTTTAAAATGATTGGAAAAAGCATTGACAGGAGAAATTCTTGTGGGGCTGTGCCTTTAGGAAAGGGGGGCAGAGCCCCCCAAAGCCCCACCATAGCTACGGGCCTGTGGGTGAGCCCAGCCTTCTTGTTTTTGAGGCTTGCATCCATCATGGATCATTCAATGAACATAGCTGCTTCCTGCCCTTTTTGCAGAACAACGAGGGCCCCCAGCTAGTTACCAGCTCCATGGTGTGGGTCCCTGAGGGAGGGATGCTGCAAATCACCAACAGAGTTCTACAGGCCGAGGTGCCCGGTGCCAGGGACTCTGCAATAATCTACACAATCACCGACCCACCACTATACGGTAAGTGGAGGTTATGGAAACTCCATGGGAGATGTCACGATTCTCGTGGAAGTACTTTTCCTATGTTCTCTTCCCTTCCCTTATCCTGATGAAGGCCCTCCCTCTTCTTCATTGGCGGAGGAGCTTTTGTTGTGGTGTAGGAGCTTCAAGCAAATAACGCGCCCCACCATGCAGATGAATGGAACCAGTCTGTGACCCCAGGTGCCCGTTACCCTCTTGATGCTGCAGCGACGGCCAGGATTTTGCAGGAGGGTGCTGGGGTTGAGCTCCCCTCCCCCCTCAGCAATCCTATTGCAGCCTTTCCATGCTTTGACCCAGAGCTACAAACAGCAGAAGGACAGGAGAGGTGTTACAAAGAGAGCCCAGAAGCCCAGCTTTTCAAGAAACGAATGTGTTACAATCAGGGCTTTTAATAATAATTAAAAAAAGAGGTGCTGGAACTCTCAAGAGGTAAATGAGGTTTTCAGTCTGCATATTGAAAATTCACAAACTTTTAAACATTAATAATAAAATAATAATAATACTTTCAATTTATTAATCGCTTTCCCCAGTGGGCTCAAAGCGATGTACAATTACACATTTTCGATAGGGGACTAACAATGTTCATAGGGGATAGGGAAGACAACATATATTCATTTAATTGCACACGCCCTCACTGCACGGTGTAAATGTCTTCTGGCTTGGCTCAGTCATTTTCCGAACGGCTGCTTGTTGACCAGGCTTCAGGACCCATATGTCACATCGCCACACTGCCAACGCCTGGTCGGAAACATCCACTGCAGGGATTGTTGTAGCCGAGAAGTTCTTCCGCCTTTTTCCGACCTCGACCAGGACGTCCCGACTGTCAGCTAACACCCTCCCACAAGGGAGATTGGCATGCCCACCCTCTCTAAGGAGTGGTTCCCATTGTATCTACTCGCCGAAGCTTTCGAATCGCTGGGTGGACGATGAGCTGGGGACAACAGGCTGGCTGCTCACACCAGTGCGGGGCTCGAACTAACACAGTTCGGATGTTAAGACAGTGGGATATACCCACTGTGCCACCGCTCCCCTTCATTTTGAACATAATTTTGTCGAAGAGGTTCCGGAACTCCGTTCTGGCACGTTCCCCCAGAAAAAAACGCCCTGGTTATAATAACGTTGCAAAGCACAGATGAATAGAGATCTAAAAGAGTAAATCAGTAATCCCTAATATGGCACCATTGGGCGCCATGGTGTCCGCCAGTGTATTTCCCACCTCCCACTTGTTTCTTCCCCAAAGCAAAGAACCAAATCCATTCTCCTCTCCGGTTCATTGGAGCCGTAGGCACTTCAAAAGATTTCGCTTCCGGGTCTTCAGGGAGCACTTGTTGTGAAACAGCTGCCTCATCACAGGACAACGATTGGCTTGGAACCTCTCATGGTTCTATAATTGTCCCTCACAGGGCTTTTTTTGTAGACAAAGCCCAGCAGGAACTCATTAGCATATTAGGCCACATCCTGACAGCACAGCTCATTAGCATATTAGGCCACACCCCCCATGTTACCAGAAGTAACCTTTTGCTTCTTATTCTGTTTACCTTGTTTGTTGTCAAAACCCAGGGCTTTTTCTTTTGTAGCAGGAACTCCTTTGCATGTTAGGCCACACATCCCTAATGTAGCCAATCCTAATGAGTTTCTGCTGTTGGGTGTGGCCTATTATGCTAATGAGTTCCTGCTGGGTGTGGCCAACTCGGGAGCCAGCCGGAACTCCGTTCCTGTGCGTTCCTGCCCAAAAATAGCCCTGGTCCCTCATATTTTGGTGACTCCCCACTAACCTTTCTCAGAGTTCCAAAAGTACCTACAGGCTTAACTGGCTGGAGTAAATGGGCCCATAAGAGTGGTTGTGGACAGTTCCTAGCAACTGATGACATTAGTTGTAGATTTTCTGGGCTGTGTGGCCGTGGTCTTGGCATCCTGACATTTTGCCAGCAGCTGTGACTGGCATCCTCAGAGGTATAACACAGAAAGATGGAGTGCTCTTTGTGTCAAGGTGAGAAGCAAAAAAATGGTAGGCAGGTAATTTATATCTACTCAGAAAGGTAGGGTAGGGCTGAGTCATTATCTTGTACAAGTTCCCCAGGCTGTGACATGCTAATGTCAAGAACCTCCTCAGAAAAGCTCCTCCATTAGCATGTCACAGCCGGGGGAACCTGCCTACCAGTCACAGCTGCTGGCCATACGGCCAAGAAAATCTACAACCACTAATGAACTCCGGCCGTGAAAGCCTTTGACAACAAACTGATGAAATGGCAGAACAGGATGAATCCAAATAGTGTGCAAGGGGGAATAATTACATTCTGTAGTGAGGTAACCGTACTCCGCTTTTACTGAATCAAAGTCCGGAAGTGGAAAATGCTGTCAAGTCGCAGCTGCCTTATGATGACCCTGTAGGGCTCTCAAGGCAAGAGAAGAACAGAGGTAGTTGTCCCATTGTCCGCCTCTGCGTAACAACCTGGACTTCCTGTAGGGCTCTCAAGGCAAGAGAAGAACAGAGGTAGTTGTCCCATTGTCCGCCTCTGCGAAACAACCTGGACTTCCTGTAGGGCTCTCAAGGCAAGAGAAGAACAGAGGTAGTTGTTCCATTGTCCCCTCTGCGTAACAACCTGGACTTCCTGTAGGGCTCTCAAGGCAAGAGAAGAACAGAGGTAGTTGTCCCATTGTCCGCCTCTGTGTAACAACGTGGACTTCCTGTAGGGCTCTCAAGGCAAGAGAAGAACAGAGGTAGTTGTCCCAATGTCCGCCTCTGCGTAACGACCTGGACTTCCTGTAGGGCTCTCAAGGCAAGCGAAGAACAGAAGGTGGTTGTTCCATTGTCCCCTCTGCGTAACAACCTGGACTTCCTGTAGGGCTCTCAAGGCAAGAGAAGAACAGAGGTAGTTGTCCCATTGTCCGCCTCTGCGTAACAACCTGGACTTCCTGTAGGGCTCTCAAGGCAAGAGAAGAACAGAGGTAGTTGTCCCATTGTCCGCCTCTGCGTAACAACCTGGACTTCCTGTAGGGCTCTCAAGGCAAGAGAAGAACAGAGGTAGTTGTCCCATTGTCCGCCTCTGCGAAACAACCTGGACTTCTGTAGGGCTCTCAAGGCGAGAGGAGAACAGAGGTAGTTGCCCCATTCTGCACCTCTGCGTAACAACCTGGACTTCCTTGGTGGTCTCCCATCCGACTACTAACCAGGGCCAATGCTACTTAGCATCTGAGATCCGATAAGAACAGGCTAGCCTGGGCCATCCAACTCAGGGCAAGTCTAGTATGAATTCCAATACAACAGCTTTATGTCCGAGTTTCCTTTTGAAACTAGCTTGTTGAAGTACTGCAACGCTGAAGTCTTGTTACTGAGTGTCCGAGGAGATTGAAGTGCGCTGGTTTCTGTTTCTGTTTTTAGTGTCCGAGGAGACAGGGGCCGGTGTTCTTTCCCTCTGCTCTGCAGGGACAGAACAGCTGACTAATGTTGTTAGGGACGTGTGGTGTTATGACTTTAGCGAAAAGAACTAATAAACTGGACTCGAGTCAACTGTGCTCCAGGGTCCTGCTAGAGGCAGCCAGATGGCCTGTGAGTCACACACTGGGGTGTCCTACATGAACAGCTAATGCCCGGGCTAGATTCAAATCAGGTTTAGCAACTACAATTTAAGATAGCGTCATCCCCCAAAAGACGGGGGAAGGCTGCAGAGAACGGGGTATCGAGCGCACGCCTGATCGGCTCGCCGTGCGGGTTCCTTTAATTGAGATCTATGCATTTTAAATAATTTAGCAGCTAGATATTAAAGAGACATCACCGAATCCCCGACGGGAGTCGATCTGTCAGGAGCACAAACGCTCGATGGTGCTAGAGCGGAATCCAAACTGTCAATGTAATGGAATCGGTAACTCTGGTGTCAGAACAGATTACGGGCCTGAACGGCTGAATCCCATCCCTGGCCCGGAAGACATCTGCTGGCAGCGAAGTTAATATCGGATCCCAATATTACTGTCAGGTTGAAAGGATTTCGGTTGTCGCAGCATCTGTGATAATGCTTGGAGGGTGGAGCTTTGCAGCAGCTTCAGGCCTTTTTTTAAAAAAATAAATAAATGTTACCGAGCCTTATGAATGGAAAGAGGATGGCTCTCAGTGATGAGGAAAAGATGCTGCTCCACTTTGTTCCCTCTAGAATTAGCTACAGCCTGCAACACTTCTGATGGGAGCCCCGTCTTTTCTCTGGGCGGCTGGCAAAGCAGCCTGTATGTTATTGCACAGTGGCCTCATTTTCCCCTTCCCCCCCAGTCAGAAGACTGTTCTGGTTCCAACAGCTTGGAGTAGGTTTGCCAGCCCCCTTCTGGGTGTGGGGATCCCCATCTCTAGGCTAATGATCAGCGTGCGAGGGAGGGCACTTAACAACAGCAGAGTGAGGCCTCGGCTGGTATTGCCAGCGATGCAGCAATGTCATATCTGCCATGTGCCGGAAGTGATGTCATTTTGTACCAGCACTGCAAAAAGAAGTGAAGTTATCAGCAATGGTGGCCTAAGCGTCCTTCCCAGTTTGGTGTAGTGGTTCAGTGTGCAGACTCGAATCTGGGAGAACCGGGTGTGATTCCCCACTCCTCCACATGCAGCTGCTGGTGTGACCTTGGGTCAGTCACAAGTTCTCGAAAGAGCTCTCCCAGCCCCACCTATCTCACAGGGTGTCTGTTGTGGGGAGAGGAGGGGAAAGGGGTTTGTAAGCCGCTCTGAGACTGGGCGGGGTATAAATCCAATCTCCTCCTCCTGCTCCCACTGCTGGTAAGTCCCCCCCCCCGGTTAGTTTCCATGGGGTTTCTGGCAACCCTAGCTTGGAGCAGGTTCAGTAGCTGGGTGCTGGAGCCAGTCTCACAGGTGACATGGGAGCAAGCTAACCATACAAGCTGGTTGGACCCGCAAGGCTCTCTGCTTAGCCCAGAGCTTAAGTATCCTGGAGACCAAAAGTCCAGGAGCGGTGGCGCAGGCAGTAAAGGGAGCCTGCAGGTTATCCATCTATGAACAGCCTTAAGGCTGTTTGAGTCCCACTGCGGCCGGGGTGAGCTCCCGGCCCTCGTCCTAGCTCCCGCCTACCCAGCGGTTCGAAAGCCAAGCAAATAGCTAAATGGGTACCTGCCTTAGGTGCAGGGGGGCACCCACCTTCCAGCGTTGTGGTGGCGAGGAGGAGTGGAGCGGTGGTGCCGGCGGCGGCAACGACGGCGGCGGAGCGATCCGATGAAAGAACATGGCAGCGATTTAACACCAAGCAGCAATTGTTCCAGGCGGGGATTGGCCCTGAGAAGCGACAACGTGGTGACGCTGCTTGGCCAGAGCCAATTGGGCAGAGGCCAGCGCAGGAAGTCGTCGCACAGTCGCAGACTATGGGAGCTTCCCCAGAAGGAGCCGCTGCGGAGCCCGCCGAGACAAGATTCCACCATAAGGAAAAAGAACACACACGCCGGCGGGGTGCCTGGTAGGCACCCACCTCCCTATATATATACATTGTATGTGGCCCTAGTTAGGAAATGTAAAATGCTTGTAAACTGCTCAGAGCCTCCGGGATTGAGCGGTATAGAAATTGAAAGTATAAATAAATATATAAATAAATAAAAGGCCCCCACCTGTCCCTGGGCGTCACCTGGCCAGGGCTTAATTGAACCCTGATTCTGCGAAGGAACTGCGTGCACTCAGGCAGTGGTCTAGCTCAGCTGCTGGAAGACGGGCTGCCACTCTGGCACTTCTTTGTCGCTGCATTGCCTCCTCTCATGCCCGTCATCTCTGTCGCTCTTGCTGGGCCGGAGGAGAACTTGAGGATCTGGTAGTCCAGGATCTGGCCGTACCTGGCAAGGAACTGGCTGCCCTAGATTCCGGCACGTTGGCCGTACTGCGTGGAGCTAAGCTCTCAGGCCCTTTGGCTGAGGCCTCTCAGGGGCTCTGGGGCTGGAGGGGGTCCAGTGGTGCCAGGTTTTCCCTGAGCCTCCTGTCCTTCCCTCAGAATGGTCTCCGGCTCTTCCCGGGCAAGATCACAGGACACTTTGCTCCTGCGCCAGCCCAGGAGGGCTCACGACCAATGCTCCCCTCTAAGCGGTGGAGTCTTGTGAGCAAAAATTCTGCTTTGTGAGCGACTGGCCATTCAAGTTTGTCAGCAAGCGATTTGGCTGCTGCATAAACTAGTTTGCCCTCTGGAGCCATCCTTCCTGAGCCAAGACAAAAATGTGTGAGGGGTAAAAATCTGTGAGCTAGCTCACACTGACTCAGCTTAGAGGGAACACTGCTCACGACAGAGACGGTGGAGACTCCCCTGGGTCCTAACGTCTGCCTGTCACTTCCATCTATTGGATTGGACCTGACTATGCCCTGTTTCTGGTCTTCCTGGAGGTACCTGCATGGCCACCGTGGGAAAGGAGATGCTAGAAAAGACGGAGCTTTGGCCTATTCCAGCAGCAATCGCCTGATCTTCTTACACTGTCTCCCAATGAAGGCCTTCTTATGAACATTTCTTGCTCACACATGGAGAATCTCCTTAGAGAGGGGGTGTGATTCAACTATCGATAGTATATAATTCTCTAGGGATGCCATGCCCGCAGATGACCCTGGGTTAAAATGGCAGCCTCTGCCCAATGGAAGAGCAGCGACCCCCACCTCTTCTTTCACCCAGCGGGACATCAACGAAGGTGTCGTGTGGTACAGGCACTCTGGATCCGAGACAGAGAGCGACTCCTTCCGCTTCCAGGTATGTAATGTCACTGCTAAATAGTGGGTTTAACACGGCAGAGGCGAAGGCAGAGTGATTTCAACAAGCAGCAGTTTATTGCATCGCAACAGGAACGCTTTACATGGGGCAACTGCCCTGACTATAAACACCAAAGCCACTCCCAGCCCCCATGCGATTGGTGAGTTCAAAAGGCCTCCAGGCTCCAGATTGGCTGGCTGCCCTCAGGGGCCAATCTGCAGGCAGGTTCCAGGATCCTGCCTGCCTTTGTTCTGGGCCTTCAAGCTCCAACTAGGTGGCCTGCCCAGACAAGCCGAGACATGCCTTCACACCAATGTTCCCTCTAAGCTGTGGAGTCTTGTGAGCAAAAATTCTACTTTGTGAGCTACAGACATTAAAGTTGTGAGTGAGCTATTTGGCTACTGCATAAATTAGTTTGTTCTGGAGCCATCCTTCCTGAGCGAAGACAAAAATGTGTGAGCCGGAGGCTAAAAAACTATGAGCTAGCTCACACTAACTCAGCTTAGCGGGAACACTGCTCCCCACTCTCCATCTAGGTGGCCAGCCAGACAAGTCCAGGCATGCCTCCTTATGTCCAGACATAACAGTCGCTGACCTGTAACTAGTGCCGTTTTGCTGGCTTAGTTACCGAGCCCAGGACCGCTGCATTCAAGATAAATGCCCTGTGTGGAAGCCACTTGTCAGGAATTGCATTATTCCCACACCTTGTTCATCATAAGGCTAGTTGTTTACAGTCTCCCTGCAGAGATGTAATCGTATAATGTTAAGTCAGGTCTCCTTCCCGGGAGGCAGAAATGAGAAATAGTCTCCCTCGAACGGCTCTCTCTTTCTCCCGCTTTCACCCGCACCCGCACAGAAACACACGCGCTGAGAACTAAGCTTTTTCAGTGTCTGCCTGCAATATTTTGTACATTTGGCTTACACTGTAGGAGCTATTGCTATAGCACTGGAGAAGCAATTAAGGTAATTTCTGAGGTAATTAACATAAGTGATAATGAGGAAGTGTTGAAGTGCCGGCTGTTGAACAAGCTAATCTTTAATTTAATTGCCGGGTTGCTGTCAGCTTGTGTGCATGTTGCACGAAATGTCGCACCTTCTTGGTGTGGCCGTAATGGTGTGGTCAGCTCTGCGGTGGCGGGGAGGGCTGGGGGAGGACGCCACGGCTAGCTGCGACCTATCCGAAAACGATAACCCGTCTGTCAGTGTCCCGCACAATGGATTGCCGCTGCCGAGGAAACGCGGACGAGCAGTTTTTGTTAGCGTTCTGGGAACCGTGTTTCCAGTGACCCCTAATAAAATGAACCCCACGAGTCAATTTATGTATTTATTATTTGCTTTGGGGGATTTTTTTATGTCGCCGTTTTCCCGGTTGATAAAAACTCTTGGCTGCTGTCCAGAAAACTGCAGGTGGACGGGCCTTTGGTTCCCCTCTGTGTGAGTTCAATGCTCCATGTTTACCAAGGAGTTCTGCTGCTGCAGTGTGCCCGAGTGTTTCCCTTTTGTAGAAGGAAGTGGGGAAGGCCCAAACCGGGTACAGGCACGTGTGCCGGAACTGCTGGAATTTGGCTGTGGTGTTGTTTTGTTTTTTGGCAGTAGCTTAGCACACAGCTTCTCAGACTTTCTGCCTATACGTTAGCACGTCTGGCTGTCTAGCTAGCCACCTACCTGGAGAGAGTGATTTAGAGGGGCAGAATTGGCAAGCCGGGAAAAGATTAAGCAATATCCCCAGTTGCACCTTCTAGAGGCAGCTTTTCAAGCTCAAAACATGTTGTCAGGTTAATTTACATGCCGTGCCTCAGAACCCAAGCGTGCATTGCCTAAAAATGTCTGTTGCCTTCCCGCTTTCCCTCGCACGCCGTGCAGGAACCACCAGAGGTGGATATACCTGTACTATTTTTCAACCTGTATCTCCACTCAAGGTGGACCAGGAGGCCAAAGGAGGCCTGGAAGACGGCCATCCTGTCACCACAGACCCCTGTCACTTGATAAAGGGCAGCAGAGCCAGCTGGAGAGAAAGGGGTGCCAGCCTCCAGGTGGGGCCTGGGGAATCTCCCGCTTTTGCAACTGATCCCCAGCCGCAAGAGATCAGCTCCCCTGGAGAAAATGGCTGCTATGAAGGGTGGACTCTATGGCATTGTGCTATGCTGAGGCCCCTCCCCTCCCCAAACCACGCCCTCTCCTGGCTCCATCCCCAAAGTCTCCAGGTATTTTCCAACCCAGACTTGGCAACCCTATGGAGAGAAGGGGGTGCCACCACACAAACACTGCCATGCCAGTTGGGTGTCGTGGTTAAGTGCGCGGACTCTAATCTGGGAGAACCAGGTTTGATTCCCCACTCCTCCACTTGCAGCTGCTGGATGACCTTAGGCAAGCCATAGCTCTGTCAGAGCTGTCCTTGAAAGAGCTGTCTTTGAAAAAGAGCAGAAGTTCACCGAAGCTCGAACTTTAAAGTGTTAAATACATTCATTATGGGAAGGATAATGCTTAAGGCAGAAAGTGATGTGATGGAGAGCATGGATCCCTGTCAATCAAAGACAGATTGTGCATGCCCATACTTCTGGTTTGGATAAGGGCCAAACCAGGACCAGGCCAAACCATCTTATTTCCCTTACATGGCTAGTAAGCGCAGGGATCCTGGTTTCAGTTAGTGAAACTGGGCGAGTAAGGAGGAAGCACGTTTCGGCTTGCATCCTCTGCTGGGGAGGGGCTGTGGCTCAGTGGCAGAACACCTGCTTTGCATGGAGAAGGTCCCAGGTTCAGTCCCTGCCATGTCCAGTTAAAAAGGACCAGGGCAGCAGGTGTTGTGAAAGACCTCTGCCCGAGACTCTGGAGAGCCGCTTCCAGTCTGAGTAGACAATACCGATCTTGGTGGACCAAGAACAATCCAGATGGGTAGCCCCGTTTGTCTGTCTGTAGCACTAGAAAAGAGCAAGAGCCCAGTAGCACCTGAAAGACTAACAGAATTTGTAGCGGGGCATGAGCTTTTGTGAGACAGAGGCCCCGGTCACATGGGAGGATTTGCCCCGCGAAGCGGACGGGATGAGGGCGCATCAAACGGGCACGATCAGATGCCAACATCTGGCAAGCGTTGCACCCCCGCCCCCAACCCGTTCCTTCCGGCCAAAAACGCGGATCAACTAGGGGAAATGTAGTACCTACCGGAAGATCCGCAGCAAGGCCGGGCGTGGGATCGCAGATGCGCCGGCAGCCTGTGTTATTCGAGGGACTGCCAGACTGTGCATGCGCGACTGCTGGACTGCGCATGCGCAGCAATACTCCAGCAGCCTCAGCTCGCCCGTCTTTGCCTCGCTTCCCCCGGCCATGTGATCGCGCCGGACAGAATATGTGTGGCGGCTCAGGGGAAGTGTCTGATCTCGATGCCGTGCTTTCCCTTGGTGCGGCTCTAAGAAGCCGCACTTCTTGCGCGGCATTTCCCGCCGGTGTGACCGGGACCACTGCTGGCTTCTTCATTTAGATCACGTTGGTTAGCCATCTTACTCCTGCTGTAGCCGTAGAAAAGAGCACGGATCGCTTCTTCAGTTCTGAAGAAGTGAGCAGTGAGTCAACAAAAGCTCATACCCTGCCACCAACGTTGTTAGTCTTTAAGGTGCCACTGGACTCTTGTGCTTTTCTATTGATGGACCAAAGGTCTGATTCAGTCTAAGGCAGCTTCATGTGTTCATGTGTTTCCCTTCCCCGTAATCAGAGCGGCACATGCACGAGATGTGCCCTTTACAGGAAAAAAAAATATCTGTGATTTTCAGTAGGTCTGTCTGTAGCGGCGTTGGCAACAACCTGAAGGCTGAAAAAATGTCCCATCCCTTCAGCAGAGGCTTTATGTTTGGCTAGGGACAGCTAAGGTTTTCATGACGAGGAGGTAAAGATAAAGAACATCACCTGGTAAATAATATCCCATTAGGCCTCCATCAAAGATACAAGGGGTTTTTCCCCCGTCCAGGTTATTGGCAATGCTTGTCTGTAGCCACGCGGAGTCTGCGTAGTGGGCCATCGAGATTGCTCCTGCCCAAATTAAATTAAGTCTCGAATCCAGCTCTTTGAGATAATGAGCCGGGTGTCTCCCTTTCTGTTTTCTGAGATTCTTTAATTGCCGATTAGAAGATCCAAATCTGGGGCTTTGAGTATTCCGTGTCCATACTCTGCCTCCGAGCGAAAATGCAGTAACTCTTGTCAATTCGCTAATTGCATATTAGAAAGGTGAGCCTTAATCAAACTATAATAGCGGGCCTGCCTCTGTGATTGGTGCTGGTGGCATTATCAATTAAAACGTTCTCAGAATTGGTGCCCCAAAGCCTCAAGATTATGATCTCCAATAAACCTGTGGTTTTAATTTATTTACACGTGCGTGCGGGAGTCATGGAAACAGCAACACCTGACTAACAGGCGTGATCAAAGCAGAGCTTATAAAAATTGATTGATCATAAAAATCAATCTGTATACCTATAATAATAATTAAATGCCATGAAGTCGCAGCTGACTTATGGCGACTCCTCAAGGGGTTTTTAAGCAAGATATGCAGAGGTGGTTTCCTACTGCCTTCCTCTGCATACCAGTCAGGATCTTTCTTGGCGGTCTCCCATCCACACACTGGACAATGACCAACATTGCTTAACTTCCAAGCTTTGATGAGCTCAGTCTAGTCATGGCTATTCAGGCTGTGTGTGTGCGTGCGTGCACGTGTGTATGTACACATACGCCATTAAATAGATTAGAGAATTATTGGCTCTATAATCCGACAATAAGCCAAGAGGCATATAAAATTAACACCATAATTTATGATGGAAGCAAAGCATTATGGGAGTAAGGTCAAGTATTGTGTGGCTGAATCCTATCTGCATTTACTCTCATTGCCCGCAGGGCTCTTTTTGTAGAAAAAGCCCAGCAGGAACTCATTAGCATAATAGGCCACACCAAACAGCAGGAACCCATTAGCATATTAGACCACACCCCTGACAGCACATCTCATTGGCATATTAGGCCACTCCCCCATGTTCCCAGAAGTGTGATCATCCAGCCACACCCACCTTTTGATTCTTATTCTGTTTACCTTGTTTGTCGCAAACCCAGGGCTTTTTTTATAGCAGGAACTCGGTTGCATGTTAGGCCACACACCCCTAATGTAGCCAATCCTAATGAGTTCGTGCTGTTGGGTGTGGCCTGTTATGCTAATGAGTTCCTGCTGGGCGTGGCCAACTTGGGAGCCAGCCGGAACTCCGTTCCTGTGCGTTCCTGCCCAAAAATAGCCCTGCTCATTGGGTTCAGTGGAGCTTACTTCCAAGGAAGCGTGACTGAGCTTACAACCTTAATGTACACAGGGAAAGGTAACGAACAGAATTTAGCACGTGCATATATTAGCCAAATCGGCATTGCCATGAGCAGTTAGCAAAGTCCTGTAGCAAAGTTAGGAACAAAGAGAAATTGCTGGTCATCTGTAGCTATTAGGGTTGTTGTCTCTGGGTAAGGAAATGCCTGGAGATTGGGGAGGGTTGTGAAGCCAGTCTCACTATAAGTGTGACCAAAGTCTGAGGACGTGAGAGACCTCAGTGGGGTATAATGCAGTAGAGTCCACACTACAAAGCAGCCGTTTTCTCCAGGGGAACTGGTCTCTGTAGTCTGCATGTAGGAAGCATTTAGTAGCTGTAAGAACTCCACATAGAGATTTGTCCACGGATAAAAAGTTTTTGAGCCTATTGAAGGGCTAGTCCCAGATAGTACACTGCATAGCAACATAGAGAATGTTCTGTTCATCTGCAGAATAGGATTCAAACACATAATGGTTGCTGGTAATCACTTCCGATGGAAGTTTTCCGTCGAAACGAAGTTGAAGCCGGACTCTTCGTAATTTGTTGATACTGTTGGACTGTGAATTGTTGGAAAACTGTTGACACTGTGGACTGTTGGTTTGTAATATTGTATTTTATAAATGTATTTCCATTTGCACACCTGATGCTGTTTACTATTCTAATACATATTTTTTTGCATATGATAGCGACTTTCCCAGATTGTGTTTTTTTGATTTCTCTACACTGGGAGGTTTCTGCTGTGCTGTCATCCTCCAGGTAGGGCCTGGATATCTCTGGCATTACAGTGGATCTCCAGATGAAAGAGATCAGTTCCTCTGAAGATAATGGCTGCTTTGTCCTCTGGACTCTGTGGCATTGCGTCCCGCTGAGGTCCCTTCTCTCCCCAAACCCCGCCCTCCACAGGTTCTACCTTGAAAATCTCTAGGTATTTCCCAACCCTGAGCTGGCAACCCTAAACCCAGGAGGCTGGCAACGCTAGCAGACATAACACCACAACCATGTATTTGTTAATAAATAAGGCTACCAGTTGCGGAGCTGCAGTGGCTCAAGTGGTTAAGACGCTGAACTGCAGGCTGTGGAAGGTCAGTAGTTCAGCAGTTCGAGACCTGGGTGCTGCATGATGGAGTGAGCTCCCGTCTCTAGTTCCAGCTCCTGCCAACCTAGCAGTTCGAAAGCAAGAAATTGCAAGTAGATAAATAGGGACCACTTCGGTGGGAAGGTAACAGCGTTCCTTGCGCCTTGGTGTTTAGTCATGCCGGCCACATGACCATGGAAACGTCTTCGGACAGCGCTGGCTCTTTGGCTTTGAAACGGAGATGAGCACCGCAACCCTAGAGTCGGACTTGACTGGCTTTCGAGCAAGGGAACCTTTACCTTTTAAGGCTACCGGTTGGTGTATTTTTATGTGCGCTGCACGGAGTGTTTAACTCGAAGGAAGAGATGCCGAGAATATTTTCCAAAGGCACCTTTCAGAGGTGCACAGATTGAGCGTCATCTGTTCGGAAAGTAGACACTGCACGATAAAACTAAGCAAGCAGGTATGTCTGTGCAGGGTTCTCATTGCCTCGTGCTCGTTTGTGTGATGTCACATTTCCAGGTGTCCAGCACCGCCGTTCCGCAAGCCCATCTGGAGACCCATCTGCTCAACATTGCTGTTCTTCCGCATACCTCTGAGTCACCTCAGCTGTCCCTTGGCTCTTCTCTCCATATGACTGTAAGTCCAGTCCAAAAGCAGTGAGTAACAGGAATATGCAGCGATGCGCTCTTCCAAGCTGATTGACATCAGTGGGCAGAAGGATGAAACTCCGTTTAGGTCCACCCAAAACACACACATGTTCCTAAGGCTGGGGTTTTATTTATTTAGAAAATATGCAATCTGTCTCTCCCAAGACCTGCTCACAAAGGAAAGAATAAAAACAGCCCTAAAATCATTAAAATGAACAAACAATTAAAACCCAGCCATAACAAAGCAGCCAGAGCATTTATTTATTTATTTATTTATTGGCTGTCTTTCTCACAGAAACCGAAGGCAGATTACCCAGTCCTAAAACACAATGCAGCAAGCAGCAGGGATGGGCACGGACCACTTTTTTGCACTTCGGTTCGTGGTTCGTGGCTGAACCATGAACCAAACCATGAACCTACACGCTGGTTCATGAGCCGTTTAAAGTTTAAACAGTTTAAAAAGCAGGAGGGAGCAGAAAGCAAGGATTTAAATTCTCCCAAGCCATTTAACTCTCCGGTTCGTCCCCCCCCCCCCCAAAACAGGGGGGGGGAGGAGGGTTTAAATTGCTGGGAGCCATTTAAACCTAACAGCTGAGCAGCAGACCCCTCTGTTCAGCTGTTAGGTTTAAATGGCTTCCAGCCATTTAACACTCTGGTTTTGCTCCCCACCGCTTTGAAGTGAGGGGGGGGGAGCAAAACTAGGGGTGTGCAGTCAGCTCCCCACTGGACAAGTAAATGGTGATAAATTCATTAGGAGTAATATATCTGTCGCCAGTGCATTCATTCTGTACACTGGCATAGTTCAGATGTAACATAAGTGAATGTGTCTTTTAGCTGCATTCTTGTTCCCCCTTCCCCCATCTTCTACCACCTATCCTTTCTACTAGGTAATTCCCCCAAGGTTCTTTCTTAAATCTTGAAAACACGGCAGCCTTTTGAACATAGATAAATTGTGCCGGAGCCCCCATTTGGAGCACGATACGACAACCTTCCTTTTACAGAATGAAAACCGTGAAAGACGTGTTGATTGCTTAGAACATTGCTGGATTTTTACAGCTAATTGCTTGCGAAGGAGTTTAGAATTTTAAAAAACTTTTTTTAATTTTCCTTTCTAAATTTAACAATATAAGCAATAAATGAACAAAGGAACCTAAATATCCATTCCCCTGCCTCCTCCTCCCACCCCATTAAGAATTTAAAGACATGCTGTTGTGTGCTGATGGGATTTGCCATGTCTTGGGTAGACGTAAAGGGACCATGTCGCTCAATCTCTTCTTTACAACGGGCGCCGGGTTCATCCTGCATCGGCATAATCCTGTCTATGAAATTTGTTTCTAAGGCCTTAGAATTAGATTAGTTTCTGCACTAAGAAGCCGCTCAGCACTAAGTCCCTCCATAGCAATAAATCAGTTTGAATGACTTATGCAGAACAGTCAAGTGAAGTTTTCGCCTTTGTCCTGGTGTGTTCACACAATTTTCACATGACAGTTTTTTTAGTCACTCATTTCCTGTACTGGCATATAACTCCACAGCTAAGTGCAGGTGTTTGTCACTGGGTCTGAAAGTCCGGGCTTCTGTCAGGTCCTCGAGTAACCACTCTGTACGCAATAGCCCTTGATCAGGTTTATTGGTAAAATATGGCTTCTGGTCAGGTGAACACCTTTGCCAGAACTAACGATCAATAGCCCAGGGATGGATAGTGGGGAACAGGTTCCGCCCATCAGACACACGTCACACTCATTCAAGCTACTACAGGTCATGAGACCAGAGGGAGGGGTCCAAGCATCACTTGGTCCAAACATCCAAATCCAAAAAACAAAAGTGATTCAGGGCATGGACGCCCTAGTATCGCTTGCTACATTATTGACATCCCTGTGGTCACCCCAAGCAAACATTCTAGATGCTCCCGCAAGTGACAAGCTCCCCCCCCCCCAACAAATCTGACAGGATAACTAACCATTATGCACAACTGCACATATTAGAATGACCAGGGCTTTTTTTGTAGAAAAAGCCCAGCAGGAACTCATTAGCATAATAGGCCACACCCAACAACAGAAACTCATTAGCATATTAGGCCACACCCTGACAGCACAGCTCATTAGCACATTAGGCTGCACCCCCATGTTACCAGAAGTGTGGTCATCCAGCCACACCCACCTTTTGCTTCTTATTCTGTTTACCCTGTTTGTTGTCAAAACCCAGGGCTTTTTTGTAGCAGGAACTCCTTTGCATGTTAGGCCACACCCCTAATGTAGCCAATCCTAATGAGTTTGTGCTGTTGGGTGTGGCCTATTATGCTAATGAGTTCCTGCTGGGCGTGGCCAACTCGGGAGCCAGCCGGAACTCCGTTCCTGTGCGTTCCTGCCCCAAAATAGCCCTGAGAATGAAATTTTTTTAAATTTGAAAAGCAGCCTTTACAGAATACAATTTGAAGCAGCGAAGCAATGGCGGGGTGAGTTGGGGAGCAGTTGTGGCGCAATGCTGGAGCCTCTGCTTGGCACGCAAAAGGTCCCAGGTTCAATCCCCGGCATCTACAGTTAAAAGGATCAGGTAGGAGGTGGTGTGGAAGACCTCTGCTTAAGACCCTGGAGAGCCACTGCCAGTCTGAGTAGACAATACTGACCAAGGATATGATTCAGTACAAGGCAGCTTCATGTGCTCATGAGGTCCCCTTTCTCTGCGTACTGTCTCACTCCATCAAATCTCTCCTCTCTGTTCCTTTCCCATCCCGCTTTTAAATTCTAAATGTGTGGGAGACCATATTGTGACTTCACATGGGGAGCAGCAGCTGCAGGGCTTTTTAGGAAGTGGAAATGGCAAGTGGTGAAAAGGTTAAGCAACTCCCCATAACACTTCTTGGTTTCCAATTAGACCCTCTGGAAACTGTCCAAATATGGCCTAAGAGCTAAAGCGTGAACTGTAGAAAAAAACGTCTGCGTTTTCCCTCCTACGTTGTATAGTAATCACTAGCATCAGATATGCGGTCGCCTTTTGCTTAATTTGATGTTTTCACGCTTATTTTTAGTCCGGACTTTATCACCATTTGCTTGTTTGAATGTTTATTCTGCCCGTTCCTCCGAGGAACTCAGAAGGGCTTGCTCATTCCCTTTCCCACAACAATTCTGTGAGACAGGATTAGAGTGACTGGCCCAAGGATATACCTAGAGAGTTTTATGGCAGAGGGGGACTTGAACTTAGGCTCTCCTGTGTTGCAATGTGACACTTTTAACCTCTTTACCATACTCACTGTCATGAGAACAAGTGCAGTGAATGTAATTTACACATCCTGGGGTTATTTGCAAAAGGGTTCCCCTTATGATAAAGGTGGCAGGTGGAAGGAGACAGAAGCTCTGAGTGAATGAACACAAGTGGGGTGGATTCATTCATAAGAACATAAGAGAAGCCAACGTTGGATCAGGCCAGTGGCCCATCCAGTCCAACACTCTGTGTCACACAGTGGCCAAAAAATACCGGGTGCCATCAGGAGGTCCACCAGTGGGACCAGGACACTAGGAGCCCTCCCACTGTTTTGTTGTTGTTGTTCAGTCGCACAGTTGAGTCCGACTCTTTACGACCCCATGGACCAGCTCCCGCCAGGCCTTCCGGTCTTCCGCCGTCCTCTGAAGTTTGCTCAACTGCATGTTCGTTGCATCGATGACACTGTCTAACCATCTCATCCTTTGCCGTCCCCGTCTTCTGTGACCTTCAATCTTTCCCAGCATCAGGGTCTTCTCCAGTGAGTGCTCCCTTCTCATTTGGTGGCCAAAGTATTTGAGCTTCAGTTTCATTATCCGGCCTCCCACTGTTACCCCCCCCACCCCCAAGCACCAAGAATACAGAGCATCCCTTGCCCCAGACTGAGAGTTCCTGTCTATACCTTGTGGCTCATAGCCACTGAGGGAGGGACCTCTGCTCCACATGATTCATTCATTCGTTCGTAATCTCATAGTCCTTTGCACAGAAAGCCCCTTTTCAGTTTCATGATGATTGACACACGTGGAGGACATTTGTAAGACTACATTGTAAGCATACAGTTTTCAGAAACGCCATTTTCAGCAATGATCTCTTTTTTTAAAAAGTCATTCAGATTTTTCTGATACTTTTACCTGGCATGCTGCATGGTGCTTGGTAATTAACAGTACGCATCAAATCTGGGAAACATTTTATGTCACAGGAACTTTTGAAAGCTAGCCCTCTCCTCTTAATTCGTCTGTTACATTCCCTGGGCAATTCCACCATGTGTCTCAGTCTATCTGCAAAAGTAAATGAGGCGGAGATCACTCTTTTCTGCCCCGCAGTAAAATCCGAATTGTAGGCTCATGTAGTCTCAATTTGCCTTGAAGCTGTGGAGAGAAGAGAAGGGGATTTAACCCTTCAACCTCCACTCGGTTTTGCTAACCATATCGTCTTCCTATATCAGTGGTAAATGGGAAAACGGATTAAAGGGTGCCATTTTTTCCTTTTAAAATGCTAGTAGAAAGCAGGGAAACTGGTCTCAGTTATCAAATCTGCATGTACGATGAAGGATTAAACCCCTCACTTCGTCTCCCCATGGCTCCAGTTCAAACTGAGGCTGCACGAACCTGCAATTTCCTTTTCATGGATGAAGGGAGACGTGTGATCTTCGTTGCATCTGTTTGAGCCCTTGGTGTCCACTGTATCATCTCTCTATTTCTTTCAGGCTTTGGAAGACCGTGTGACCACCTTAGAACCCTTTCATCTTTCTTTTGTCGACTCAGAGAGTCCCAGTGAGAAAATCGTGTTCAATGTGACTGTTCCTCTGCCTCCAACGCAAGGCAAGATACTTACTAAATCAGATTAATAATGAAATCACTTGTGCCCATAAAGCACAGAAGGGCCAAAATGTGATTGTAAACTAACTTCTTGCATGACCATAGACCGGGGGGGGGGTCCCCAACCTTTTGAGCCTGTGGGCGCCTTTGGAATTCTGACACAGCGAGGTGGGCACAGCTACAAAATGGCTGCCGCCAAATGGCTCCTGCACCAGGGGGAGCCAGCCACAAAATGGCCGCCGCAGTTGACCTTCAGTCACATGGTGAAGATCCTTGTGCTGTGGAGGCAGCTGCCGCCAAAGCAAAGTTTGTAAAGATCTGCACAGCTAATCAAATTTCCAATGGCCAGTCAAAAGTCTTGCTGGGCAACAGCTGTATGCTGTGTGTTTAACATGAAACTCTCTATGTTGGCAGGTATTTTGGAACATAGGGACAAGCCGTTGTCCCCAGTAAAGTACTTCACACAGGCTGACATCAACCATGGCAAGATTGTGTACCGCCCACCCTCTGCAGCTCCACATCTTAGAGAGATGATGGAGTTCTCCTTTGCTGGTAAGAAACTGGACTAGTGCTGTCCTTCCTGAGCTGTACTACTGTGTTTCCCCGAAAATAAGACACTGTCTTATATTTATTTTTTCTCAAGAAGACACACTAGGGCTTATACCACAAATGCATAAAAATCCTGCTAGGGCTTATTTTTGGGGTAGGTCTTATTTTCGGGGAAACAGGGTAGGATTTTGGGCGCCCCCCACAGTAGGATGCCCAAGCCACCCATCTGTGTTGCAGGGAGGTGGGAAGATGGCACCTGCCCTCCTTGTTCCCTGGTAACAGGGCACAGAGGTGCCTACCCTCTTCATCCTCTGGTAGCAGGGTGAGCTGGGTGCCTGCCTTCCCCTCCCCTTGTGCCCACCTCCTCACCCCTCCCTCTACTACCACAGTCAGGTGAGGTGTGATAGAGGGAACGAGGAAGACGGCTTGTCCTGCCCTGCCCTGATGGAGGTAGGGAAGGAGAGAGCAGTGTCCCTGCCGGCCATCGAGGGAGAGCAGGGGTGCCTCCAGGGCAGACCCCGATGCCATGGCCGGGTAGCTGAATGGTTGGTGAGTTAGTGTGAGTTAGTGTGAGCTAGCTCATAGTTTTTTAGCCTCTGGCTCACACATTTTCGTCTTCGCTCAGGAGGGATGGCTCCAGAGCAAACTAATTTATACAGTAGCCAAATCACCTGCTCACAACTTTAATGCTGGTAGCTCACAAAGTAGAATTTTTGCTCACAGGACTCCACAGCTTAGAGGGAGCATTGCTTGGGCACCCCTCCACCACTCGACCTTTGGCACATCTGGCACACTAGGCATTCACCTAGTATGTAGCAGAGAAACTGTGTATATGTATGTGGGGTGTGTGCTTAACTTTCCTCCTGCCCACTGCCATACCGGCCCGTAGCCAGGATTTTGTGGCTTGTGGGGCAATTTTTTTTTCTGGTGGGGCTGAAGTTTTCAGTGCAGAAAGAAAAACCAGGATTCTGAGGATTCTACATAGGTGGTCTTAACTATTTAGCCAATAGAAAGCTGCAACCAGGATAGATCTCTAAATTGCAAGCTGTCACACCACTTTAGATGACAGTTCTCAGCTGTTGCAAGTTAATCACTTCTGCCCGCCTAAGCAACAGTTCTGATAACAAGCTGGCAGGTGGTGGTGATGACTTCGGTAGTCCAGAAAGCTAACACTTAGGCAAGAAAACTCGCTTAGAGGAGACCAGTTTCTTGACGCAGAGTTAGAAGGGATCCTAGAGGTCACCTACTCCAACCCCCTTGCTCAGTGCAGGAATTAGTCAACTACAGCACCCCATGCTGCTTAAAGGAGCGCACGCCTTTCTAAAAAAGCTTTTAAATTATTGAAAAAACATTTACAGGAGAAATACTTGTCGGGCTGTGCCTTTCAGAAAGGGGGCAAAGCTCCCCAAAAGCCGCACCGTAGCTACAGGCCTGCTGCCTTAGCACTCTAAACCGATCACCGAATAGCTTCCCTTCCTCACCACTAGAGGGAGGGGCTTTAGTGCAGTGGAAGAGCCTCTGCTTTGTAGGCTGGAGGTCCCAAGTTCAATTCCCAGCATGTCCAGTTAAACAGATCAGACAGAGGGTGACCTATACCCACAGTCCTGGAGAGCTGATCCGATTCAGTGTAAGGCAGCTTTCCATGTGTTCATGTGTGACGGACTGCTGGTGAGGTTTCACGTAGATGGCCTACCCTCTGAATTGTGCTTGGAATCCTATTGTGGGAAGCGTTTGTGGGAGAATAATTTGGGATGAAGAGGAGGTGAGCTAGAAAGGGCGACGTTGTGTCCCCGTCCCGTCCCCCGACCACTGCAGCTTTATTTCTCCAAACAATTCATGCATGTCTTATTGGTCTCCAAGGTGCTACTAGAGAACCATTTTGGTGTAGTAGTTAAGTGTGCGGACTCTAATCTGGGAGAACCAGGTTTGATTCCCCCCTCCTCCACTTGCACCTGGCTGGATGGCCTTGGGCAAGCCGTAGCTCTGATAAGAGCTGTTCTCTCGAGGGCAGTTCTCTCAGAGCTCTCTCAGCCCCACCTTCCTCACAGGGTGTCTGTTGTGGGGAGGGGAAGGGAAAGGAGTTTGTGAGCCGCTCTGAGACTCCTCTGGGTAGTGAAGGGTGGGATATAAATCCAATCTCTTCTTCTTCTACTAGAATCTAGCTCTTGCACTGCAGACCCATGTTCCCTCTAACCTGAGTTAGTGTGAGCTAGCTCACCATTTTTTAGCTTCAAGTCACAGATTTTTGTCTTAGCTCAGGAAGGATGGCTCCAGAGCAGACTAATGTACGCAGGAGCCAAATCGCCTCGCTCACAACTTTCATGCCAGTAGCTCACAAGTTAGAATTTTTGCTTACAAGACTCCACAGCTTAGAGGGAGCATTGCTGCAGGCCACCCTGGCTACCCTCCTGAAAGTTTGATCCAATCAGTAAAGACCAGTGGGCTGAATGGTGAATTTATACATGAAGAAGAAGAAGAAGATATTGGATTTATACCCCGCCCTTCACTACCCGAAGGAGTCTCAGAGCGGCTCACAAACTCCTTTCCCTTCCCCTCCCCACCACAGACATCCTGTGAGGTAAAAGAAGAAGAGATTGGATTCATACCCCGCCCTTCACTACCCAAAGGCATCTCAGAGCGGCTTGCAAACTCCTTCCCTTTCCCCTCCCCACAACAGACACCCTGTGAGCAACGCTCCCTCCAAGCTGTGGAGTCTTGTGAGCAAAAATTCTACTTTGTGAGCTACTGGCATTAAAGTGGTGAGCGAGCAGTTTGGCTACTGCATAAATTAGTTTGCTCCGGAGCCATCCTTCCTGAGCTAAGACAGAAATCTGTGAGCCAGAGGCTAAAAAGCTGTGAGCTAGCTCACACTAACTCAGCTTAGAGGGAACACTGCCTGTGAGGTAGGTGGGGCTGAGAGAGCTCTGAGAGAACTGTCCTTGAGAGAACAGCTCTGACAGAACTACGGCTTGCGCAAGGTCGTCCATCAGCTGCAAGTGGAGGAGTAGGGAATCAAACCCGGTTCTCCCGGATTAGAGTCCGCGCACTTAACCACTACACCAAACTGGCTCTCAAGAAGAAATAGATCCAACCCCTCCCCACCCCCCAGATGGACTATTCTGCAATGTCATGTGATCCAGTATCATTTTTGGCCTAGCTAACTTCTTGAAACTGTAGTGAGGATAAAGTGATATGAAGATGTGTTGTGACTTTGCCCTTCTAACAAAGCTGGAAAGTAAAGCTCACCTCGGAACAAAGGTTCTGGGCAATCAATATCTCACGAAACGAGCCCTGGGTTGGCCCTGCGTTCGATGGCAGAGTAGGTGCTTTGTGTAAATATGCTGAGTATGAGGGATTGGGTCATAGCCCTGAGCTCCTTCTCATGCAGCTTTGTTAGGCCGAAAGCCCCTCCCGTCTTCACTCCGATGAGCTCATTATCCATCCTCTCCCGGTGATCTATGGCGTTTCTGATGATATACGCAGTCTCTTGTTTGTTGAACCGCTGTGTTCCAAGGCAGCGAAATCTAAAAGCAATTATATCACTAAATCACTGGATTTTACCAGGGCATAAATATCAGCTCATGAAATTCTCTGGCATACGATCAAATAATTTGTACATTAGGGCATTACTCCCTTGGGTTTATGACAATGCAAACAGCTGCCATTTTTTAAAAGTATGAAGCGAATGGGGGGGGGGGAGCAGTTCTCCCAACAGACCTGCGAAATAAGAAAATGGCTCTTGTTGTCAGTTTACTGATGAGGAAAAATGAGACCAGCTGGCACAAAATGTGCAGGGAGACCAATCCTCTGGAAACCCATTTGTGCAGGCCACATTGAAAGTAACTGTATTAATGAGAGACCCAGAGTGGGTTACAATGTTCTGCTTTTCTCCGTTTTATCCTCACAAACAACCCTGTGGGATAAGTTAGGCTGAGAGTGTGTGACTGGCCCAAGGTCACCCAGCGAGCTTTCAAGGTGGAGTTGGGGATTCAGACCTGGATCTCCCATATCCTAATCCAGTGCTGTGTGCCGCCCCCGCGGCTCGCGGGGGGGGGGGGGGGGGGAGCACGGCCAAAGCGCGGCTTTTCTGACCCGCAGCAAAATAGACACGCAGCGGCGGGATCAGACAGATCCCCCGAGCCACCGCGCAGTTGCTCCCCGGCACGATCAGATGCTGGGGGAGAAGCCACGGGACGGAGAGTGAGGCAGCTGGCTGCGCATGTGCGCGCATGCGCAGTTTGGCCGGAAGCCTCGAACGCTGCAGAAGACAGGCACGCCGGAGATCCCACGGCCGCCCTTGCTGTGGAGCTTCAGGTAGGTACTGCTCTTTTCTAGGTTCTTTTTTGCTGCGCGTTTCCCCCCGGAAAGGACAGATTGGGGACAGGTGCGCTCCGCTTCCCAGATGTTGCGGTGTGATCGCGCCCGTTTGATGCGCCCCCGATCTGTCCCTCTTGCGGGGCAAAACCTCTCGTGTGACTGGGGCCACTACATCACACTGGTTCTCAGTGGCAGTGTCTTGAGAGTGTACCCACTGAGCTGTGGCTCAGTGGAAGAGCCTCTGTTTTGCATGCAGAAGGTCCCAGGTTCAGTCCAGCATATCTAGTTGAAAAGACCTAGTAGGAGGTGATGTGAAAGACCTCTATCTGAGACCCTGGAGAGCTATTGAGGGGGTTGTGGCTCAGTGGAAGAGCCTCTGCTTGGCATGCAGAAGGTCCCAGGTTCAGTCCAGCATATCTAGTTGAAAAGACCTAGTAGGAGGTGATGTGAAAGACCTCTATCTGAGACCCTGGAGAGCTATTGAGGGGGTTGTGGCTCAGTGGAAGAGCCTCTGCTTGGCATGCAGAAGGTCCCAAGTTCAATCCCCAGCATCTCCAGTGCAAAAGATCAGGTAGTGGGTAATAAGAAGGACCTCAGCCTGAGACCCTGGAGAGGTGCTGCCAGTCTGAGTAGACAATACTGACCTTGATGGACCGAGGGTCTGATTCGGTTGACTGATGAACCAGTAGTCTGATTCACGTTGGCACTCGTTTGCTGGAATTCAGCCGAATGGAAGCAGATTTGTTTTCATCTGTTTTAAAGATTTAAAAATATTATTATCAGCCCTGCATATGGGGAGAACGACAAATTAAAATAAATGGGCATTCCGGAGCCCATTTGCATCCCAGAGCTGGGTTTTGAGTGTAGGACTTTATTCTAATGCTGTCTGTGAGCACCGCTGAGGGTGAAATTATACGTGAAGCTGGAGAGCCATGGTTTAGGATATCCCACCTTTTAATTTTTTAAAAATAGCATCCTCACATTGCTGCTTGGAAGATCGGGGAAGCATCATTTGTAGAAGAGGTGTTTTCCTTCATACTGTCTACCAATGTCAATCACAACCCTGCACCTGAGAGCCAGTTTGGTGTAGTGGTTAAGTGCACAGACTCTAATCTGGGAGAACCGGGTTTGATTCCCCACTCCTCAACATGCAGCTGCTGGTGTGACCTTGGGTCAGTCACAAGTTCTTTCAGAGCTGTTCTCTCATGAGCAGTCCTCAAAAGAGTTCTCTCAGCCCCACCTACCTCACAGGGTGTCTGTTGTGGGGAGGAGAAGGGAAAGGAGTTTGTAAGCCACTCTGAGACTCCTTCGGGTAGTGAAGGGTGGGGTATAAATCCAATCTCTTCTTTCTCTTCTTTTCATCTCCCCTACCTCCCAAAGAAAAGTAGTTTGCAGGTGAATCTGTGTCTGGGAAATGCGATTTAAACTGGGGAAGAGGCATGGAAGAAAAGGGTTAAACATCTCTTCCAGAGAAACTCTCCCAAAGCAAACATTTTTTTTTTTTTAAACGCACCACAGGACACTCTAATCATTAAGCTCCTACATCATGTTTGATTTGACATTTAGTTGAGAAGGCTTGAGTCTTTCTGGTGGGAGCACACTGAAAAAGGAGCCCTGTGCTAAATAATGATTCAACCAAAATATCCCTGCATTGACCTTACCTACTCCACATATAACTAAGACCGGTGTTTTGGATCTAAGCCCATTAAAGCTACCTCAGTCTACTGAGGCTTAACTGGTATGTGGATCAAACCAGTTAATAATCTCCTTCCCCCCACACACACACTGAAACTCTTTGTGTTTTGATTCCTTTTAGGTCTTCCAGAGTCCATCAGCTTCCGTTTTACAGGTACATCACTTACCTGTTGTCAAAGCCATGTGGTTTTATCTTGTCCCTGCTTGCTTTCTTCTTTACTGGCTTACGGCACTTGGTGGCCCCAGGGCAGAAGTGGTATGTTCGGTGGTAGACTGGGAAACTGCAAACAGTTGCACAACTGAGATGTGGAAGGAGCAAGTGCAAGGGGAAAGTGGTGCTTAACTCTCCCTCTGTCTGCTTCTTCTCCCCATAAATCCCCTCCCTCGGCTGTGTTATGTATGTATTTATTTATTTATTAAATACCTTTAGTAGATACCTTTCTACCTAATAGGAACAAAGTGGCTTTCAGTGTAAATAGTAATTTAAAACTCTGGTAGGCAGAAGAATTAATCAGATACTGTTAGGAATAAAACTGTCTTCAGCGGCCTTGTAAAGATGAAGCGTGAGGGGACCAGGCGCACCTCCCTTGGGAGGTTGTTCTGTAACCAGTGTTATTTTTGGGCAGGAATG